>NC_041217.1:78480576-78597627 GCF_002837175.3 Physeter macrocephalus | reverse complement strand
GCCTGTGCCCCGCAGCGGGAGAGGCCACAGCAGTGAGAGGCCCATGTACCGCAAAAAAAAAAAAGAATAAACAAGTAAGCAAACAAAACTGAGTATACATATTGAAGGAACTCAACAAGTTTCAGGAGAAAAACACTGGAGAATCACACCAAAACACAACCCAGAAAAAATTTTAAATGGCAAGTTAAAGAAAAAAATCCTGCATGCCACAGTCAGAAAATAAAGACAAAAATAAGAGAAATCAGGTTGATAATACAACAATGGAACAATGTTTATAGAGTTGTGAGAAAAAAGTATTAAAAACCTAGCCAAGCTGTGTTTTATATGTGAACTATAATAATAATGATGATGATGATAATAAAGTAGCTAATAGCTACTGAACACTTCCTATATGCTGTACACTTTGTTAAGCACTTTTAATATATTATTATTGTACTCAATCCCATTTTACCGATGAGGCAAGCTGAACGGAAAGAAATTCTCAGGCATGTAAAGGACTGGAAAAAAATTTGAAGCAAATCTACGGACTAAAGAACTCAGAAATGGAGATGCCGAGGTATAAGGACTGGCTGTAAAGACTAAAAACATAAAGTCTAAATTTTGGTTACAATTTGAAATAGAAAATGATGTAGTCTAAAATCAAGCCATTTAAATAACAACCATCTATTGAAAATCCCAGGTTAGTTTACAAAATCAAAATGAAGTGTGAGTATAGACTGAGGATCTACAAGTGTGATTAATAACCCATCTTACCACATGATATCACAATAACATTTTTTATTTGGAATGATTAGCAAAAGATTCAAAAACACATTTTTGAAAAGAAAGAAACTGGCACATAAATGGACAATGGCCAGACATTATATGGCCATAAAACGGACCCAAAACCTCTGGAGCAACTAGCTCAGGAAGCCAAACCACAGTCTCTGCAGCAATGGGCCCAGCATGGTCAAGACTTGGTCAATGACTGCCAACGTTCCAGTTCTTTGTCCTAGCTTTGTCCAACTCAGGACCAACCAGAGAAAGTCAAATATGCTTCCCAAACCAATCACATAAGATGCCCCATTTCTAGTTAGTCAGCCTCCAGCTTCCCCGTGGCAACAACTTCTAAACAGAGCATCCCTGAAGACTTTCTTTCCTACAAAGCCTCTGTACTCCCCTGCTTGCCTGCAGAACACAAGTGATGGTGGCTGAGTCTCTTGCTGTGACAAGTTCTGAAAGGCTGTTTTCTCATTTGGGTGGTCTTTGTTTAAAGATGGTCACTGCTAGAATTAAAAACAGAAAGCACACCTTCCAAATCACTGGAGTACATAAAAGCAAAAAAAAACCACAATCTATATAGCAAAAGGCAGAAAACAAAGAAAACATTAAAATCAATAAAAACAGAAAACATTTAATGATGTGGGAAAATATAAGACAAAAAAAAAACCCACCAAAAACCCAGGATGCAAGCTTTTTGGAAAATACATATAATGTGCATTCAGATAAAGGAGAGGCCACAGCGGTTAGAGGGGGTGCTCTGCTGTCAGGCAGTTCTGGGGTCAGATTCCTGCTCTGCCACTCACCAATTGCGTGTTCCTGGGAGAGGTATTCAAACTAAATCTAAAAATTTCATTTTTAAAGCTGACTAATAATAAGTTCCTACTCATGGGGTTGCTTGATGAGTGAGTAAAATAATGCATGCAAAGCTCACAGTTTGGTGCCTGGTAGACAGTGTGCAAACAAGGAATGTTAACTTCAAAAACTGGTTTGGAGGAAATGCACCAATATGTTAAAAAGAACAGAAATAGTAGCAGTGATTTTTAATTTTTTCCTGTTGAATAGAGAATGCTTAAACTATATTAGAACATTGAAATGAACCTGTGAGAGACCGTTGACTCTCCTACTACTAGACACTATAAAGACAGAAAACAAAATGGTATATCCTGGAAAGTTTACAATTCAAATGTTTAAGGCAGGGAGCTGGATCTATTGAACATATTGCTCTTCTATCCTTCCAGAATGTTCCTCCCTTAAATCCTGCCTATTGTTTCCTTGATTTCAGGTCTAAGCTTAAATATCACCTCTTTGGAGAAGACTTCCCTAACTACCGTCTCCACAGTTGGCTTCCCCCTCTTATTCTTTTTCACAGTATCTTATTTATTTTCTTTATAGTATTAACCCTAGTCTAATTATTTTACTTCATTTGTTTATTTAATTGTATGTTGTTTTCTCTCCTGCTATCAAATAAGCTTTTTGAGAATTTGTCTTGCTTTTCAATCTATTTCCAACACCTACTAGATTTGCCTGGTAGGTAGGAGAAGCTCAACAAATATTTCTTCAATAAATGAATGATCTTAAGAGGAAGTAAGTATAATGTATATAGTTATATATCAAGAAAAAAATTATAATAAAATCAGCTTATGATCAGACTGAATCTAAATCATAGCTCCAACAGCTACTAGCGCGTTACCATAGCCAAGTGTCTTACTGTTCCTAAGCCTCCATTTCCTCTACAAATGAGGATTATAATGGTGCTTACCTCTTACTGTTGCCTCAAAGATTAGATGAGCTAACCAAGCATAGCACAATACCTGATAGTAAGAGCTCAATCAACACTGGCTATAACATATATTCATTAATATCTGATACCATGAAGGACAAAATGATACAAGAAAGGTATATTAGGGACCTTGATGTGAGGTACCTTGTGGCTTTTTTCAAACCAGGACCATTTTCCTTTTTGATAGCTGACTCATACCACGAACATAAATATCAACATAAAATCCCAGAGACAGTCACAGACCTGGGCAGCAATCCTGATTTGGGAAGAAGAAATATTTCAAACTGGCAGTTCATATATCTGATTAGGTTATACCCAAATATAAATGGTATGTTATAGGAATTCTGAGGAGTCTTTTAATTTAAGGAAAACAGGGACAGGATAACGAAGGCAAAGGGAAAATCCAGGGACCATGACAAAGGATCAGGAAGTAGTTTCTCTTCTTCTAAGGTCAGTAAATGAATTTAGAAAATTCTACAAAATGATTGTTAGGCCATGTCCAGTGCTCTCTTCCACACAGCCTGGAGAAGAAAGTCACTGGCTTGACAAGTGGCGAAAACAAAAATGTTCCTTTTTATGTTTCCCTCGTGTCCACAACTCTGTACAAGCTCCTCTCTGAGATGTACGTGCACACGCCCACCTTCCTAAATTCCTCTCCTTTGACTGGACTTTGCGCTCCTGTCTTGTAATTATAGTGAGGCTGGCATGCAGAGGTTACCTTGACTCCCCCAAACCAAATTAGCCAGCAGGGCAGGTTAAAAAGCAATTACAGTAGCCCATAGGAAATCACAATGGACTGCAACTAACACAGAAAAAACAATTACCATAATCAATACACTTTAAGCACATCAAAATGAATATTTCCACATGTCAAAATGGTTCCAGATTCACCAAGCAACCAAACTAAACAGAAAACACATTTAGTTTTCATAATGACTCTGCATGTGTCTTTGCCTTATGTCGGATCCTAGCCTCTTTTCTTACAATTCTGTGAGGTTTTGCTTTTTCAAAAAAGGATTAAAAAAATTTTAATTTTTTTCACCTGGACCTATTGCTCCACTTGGCTTTTTCATCTGATTTTCGTTTGTTTGTTTCTAGTCTTTCCTCCCTCTGCTCCAGCTGGTCCTTTCACCTCCTGTAATTTATCTTGGCCCTTACTTCTCATCCATTGAGTTTACACTCTACATTAATTCAGTCTGTCTTTGATTCTGCTCACTTATGGGGCTGATTCTCTTCACATTTCAACCTCTCTCCTCACGGTCTTCCTCTCACTTCAAATAATTTAGTGCTGTTCTTTTAAAATGTATACCCTACATAATGATCTCCATATTAATATGTCTTCTCTTTTTCCCCATTTTCTTTTTACTTACCCTGACTGTACTTTCTTAGACACAACATAAAACAAAAGTCTGTCATAATTTTGATTGTTACAACTTCTGTCACACAATAATGCGTCTGATCATCTTCCTTGGTGACTAAACCATTTTTCTTTTGCTTAGTTCCCTGTGGCATCTACGTTTACTTGGGATCCACCCCACCCCTCTGGCAGAATTAGTGTCCAGATGAATAATCATTGCCTACAAATATCTGCTCACAGAGATTTGTTCTCTTATTTTTTTTTCCTGCTTCTTTGGCTGTGTTTATGCATTTTCGGCGCTACTGCCTTTAACCAGCCTGGCTGCGATAGGAGTTTGGTGCCGTTTTTCCTTTTGTAAAGGATTAATTCACCACCACTGGTTGCTTGTTGGATATATTGTAATGACTCTTTAATTTAGCAATTATTTATTGAAGACCTATGCTATGCAAGGCCTGGTGCCAGTACTATGAGAGATAAAAAGAAGGTTTTAACTTCTAGGCAGTTAAAGCTTCCAAGAGGAGAGAGAACACCAACTGAAGCTATAAACTCTTCTGGCTAGTCCTCTTACAGTATTCCCTATCTCAATGAATGGCAACACCATCAATCCAGCTGCATAAGTCAGGAACCTGGGGACATCCCTGATAGCTCTTTCTCATACACATCCAATCCATTATGAAATCTTATCCATTTTACATCCTAAAATCTCTTAAATTTGTCTCTTCTCTTCATCTTCACTGTCACCATCATGGTCTAAATAGGCTAACGAAAGAGCCTCTTAATAGACTACCCCGGCTGCTCTTGTGCCCCTATAACTCATTCTGTGTATTTTAATTAGTTCTTTTAAAAGTACAAATCATTTCACTCTGTCCTTAAAAGTGCACAAATAGCTTCCCCTTGGTTTTAGGAGAGTGTACTGGATTGTCTCTTGACTTCTCAGCAGCATTGTTTCCTTCTACGTTATTTCTTGATTTTCACGGGCTAGCAGCCTGTAAGCTACATTTCTCAGACTGCTTTCCAGTAGGGTTCTGGTTTACTGTAGCTGCTTGTCTGATAGCTCAAAAGTGAAAGAGAAAGAGAAGAAATGATTGCTTTGGCTGTTGTGGGTAAGTATGTGAACCTCAGCAGAGTACTGAAATGACATTTGGCCAGCAGGTTTCAGAATCTCATAAACATTCAGGACACACGGACTTTGCAAAGAAAGAATGTAATGCAGAAACTAGATGTCTCCAAAGCAGTTTTAGGAATGAATTATCTCAACTGTTCTCAATGGCAGTGGTCTGATCCTCCGACATTATAGCAACTCAGCTTCTCCCTGGAATTACCAAGTCTGACGTTTCCGACCAATCATCTTACACTCTGTACTCTTGGCTTGGGGTTGGTTTTGGTTCTGCTTACTCACAGTTCCTTGAGGCCTCTGTTTCCACATTTTCCCATGTCATTTCAGCTTTTGCTTTCACTATCTTCATATCCTCTTCCTGTATTTCTCTGTTCGAGTTCTTGAGAAAGAGAAACTCAGTAGCCCAGGTAATCACTCTCATCTCTAGTTGAGCAGACTTAGTGGTACCTCTCTAAAACTTCATTTTTTTATCTGTAAAATGGGAATAACACCACTTAACTGTCTTACAGAGCTGTTGTGAGAATCTGAATAGATAACGTATGTGTAGCAGCCAATATGGCACCTAGCAAATAATGCTCACATGTGAATTCCTTCTCCCCTTTCCCTCAAGTCCATGCATAGTGCATTTTTCTAGATTAGTGGCATTACAGTTACTTAACAAGTATTTGCTGTATGTTAATAAAAACTATGTATGTGTGAATATATATATGTGTGTGTGTGTGTGTGTGTATATATATATATATAGAGAGAGAGAGAAATATTTACTTAATATATATATCTAGCTATTGGAACTTAGATATTCAGAATAATAATGTCGATATAAAATAAAAAATTATAAACACTTGTTATTTTTGAGTATTTTGTCTCTCTTCAAATACCTGCTATTTTATTATGCTCTCAAGCTTAAGATGGTCTCAGGTCTCCATTCCTGGGTTCCTTACGAAGTTCTGCCAAAACAATTACATAAATCTCTCATACACTATCTGGAAGGCTCCTCTTCCATTCCCTTCCCTCATGTTTGTTCTCCAGCCCACCATGTACCACTCATTCTAATGCTGATTTTGACAAAAGCAAACATGAAATCTATAATTGCCCTGCACATCAACATTTTATGAAGAGGCCACATATACATTTTCTGGTGAGAGAAAATATGAATGTTTTTTGTATCTATTTTTATTTTTTGTATTTATCTATGTTTATAATGTATATATTCATAGACATTCTAGTTATGATATTTTTCAAAATCCAGAAATATCTGAAACAAAACCAAAAAGTAACCCCAAGTGCTTGAGCTCTGTTATAGGCAAAACAATGGTACAGGCTAAAAATCAGACCTGGGTTTGAGTCCTGCTACTTATTAGCAAGCAATTAGGAAATTTCTAAACTTGGAAGGAAGCACAGTGATATACATGAGAACTGTATGTTAGCAGAATAAATGTTGTAGTAGACAGAGCTGATTTTATCGTACTTGTCTGCACACTTTGCAGTGGTCCAAATGACACATATGCCCTGGTGTGGCAATGGCGCCCCGGGCAATAGTCTGGAGGAAGATGGCAGGAGGAAGAAGCTCAAAGGAACAGAGTCTATGGGATGGAGCATAGTGGCTGGTAGCAGTATGTCCAGCCTGAGACCAGACAGGAAAGAAACGTAGGGCTATCTCTCTTTAGAAAAGGAGCATGCAGGTACCAGCTCCACATTTTTTTTTTTTTTGCGGTACGCGGGCCTCTCACTGTTGTGGCCTCTCCCGTTGCGGAGCACAGGCTCCGGACGCGCAGGCTCAGCGGCCATGGCTCATGGGCCCAGCCGCTCCGCGGCATGTGGGATCTTCCCGGACCGGGGCACGAACCCGTGTCCCCTGCATTGGCAGGCGGACTCTCAACCACTGCGCCACCAGGGAAGCCCCCAGCTCCACATCTTTGATCTAATCGTGGCATTACAGGTAGATAGTTTCTAGCTTCTAGGCTAAGGTAGGAGACAGTCATCTTGAATATTGATAATTACCTAGTTTTGTAGAAAAATACTTTTGTCTGTTTAACAAGTTATATATAAAATATCAGAATCCTGAAGGGGATAGAAAAACATATACCACGATAATTTTCTTTTCAGAAAATAGGAAAAAGAAAGGGATCTTATGGCATTCTTAGTACATATTCTAACCACCAAATAGATCAATAAGCGTTAAAGAAGGAATATTCATAGTATGGGAATTTTTTTGCTACTGGGAGTAGGCTGGGGTTACTGAGGCTGGAGAAGAACTACTTATCCTTGGAAGCCTTAACGGACTGTGACTACCTGCTGATGTTGGGCAGAGTAAGACAGACAGGAAGCTATCGGAAAGCTCTTGGTGTTTACCTGCCCCCTCTGAAATAATTATTGTTTTGTGTAAGAAAAGAGGACATTCTCAACTTCAGGCTTGGGTTGAAAGAAAGGTAGATGATATGACAGATTTGGGGATGTTAAGGAGATATTTCTGCCAATATCAGCCTTTTAAAATGTTGCTTGCACTCTTAAAAATGTTTGTACTGAGTATATACTAGGTGATATCAATTCATACATAATCTGTTTAATAACCCCCTGAGCTATGTCCCATTAATGCACTTTATGAATGAAAGAAACTGCAGGATTTTTATCATTCTGACGATTGTATTTTTGGGCACCTGATAAAAATAAATTCATCATCACTTTGTTATATATTATCTATATTGCTCTGGTTGTTCATGTGACTATCTTGCTTCCTAACACAACGACTGACTCCTTAAGGAAGGTGAGCACTGGCCTCGGGAGACCATAATCACGCTCTGAGGTTCCTCTGTCCGCTGTCTGGCTGCATGGCTTGGGAAGATTGCTTAACCTGCCTGGGCCACATTTGTAAAGCAAGGGAGTTGAAGAAGAGGCCCTTTAAAGTTCCTTCCCACTCTGTGCTCCATGGTATCACAGAGGGCAATCATTCTTGTTCAGGTTTACTCTTTTCACAGCCCTGAACTCAGAGGACTCCCCCATTATAGCTCTTGAACTGTTGAAGAAATCTGTTGTGCTTGTGTGCTTCCAAATCCTGGTGATGAAAAATCAGCCTTTGGTTCTATGAAGAAGTAGCCCTTGAAAACGAAACTAGACATAAGATTTAATAGTCAAAGACATCATCATCAATCATAGCCAAGTGACAGATTTCATTTTGATCCTTTAATAATGATTTTTCTCATCTTTACAGGTGACAAAACCAAAGTTCTTTACAGAACCTTTCTAAGTAAATATGCTACTTCACTGGGAAATATATTATTAGACCCTCATTAGATTTTCATTTGCTGCTCCTGGAGAAAAGTGTTCTAGATTTCCCAGGATAAGTCAAAAGTTACTTATTATAAATAATAAATGCATCAGGGGTCCAGCAT
The DNA here is from genome assembly GCF_002837175.3 of Physeter macrocephalus. Lineage (NCBI taxonomy): Eukaryota > Metazoa > Chordata > Mammalia > Artiodactyla > Physeteridae > Physeter > Physeter macrocephalus. The sequence goes on along the minus strand of NC_041217.1, from coordinate 78,589,222 downwards.
TCAAGTTAATATATCAAACAGACACATAATCCTAACATATAAGTTTGAATCAGAATTAAAGATAGATTGCATGTACATGGACCTTCCTTATATGTAAAGTTAAGCAGCTACTCTTCTAGCTGTTTCCATCATAATTGCACGAGGGCTCTGAGGTCATGTCACAAGGTACATATACTGTCATCTCCATGCTATTATCACATTTACATGCAAAGAATTCTAGTTTTCCCACAGAAGAATCACTATTTTTTTAAATAAATTTATTTTTATTTATTTTTGGCTGTGTTGGGTCTTTGTTGCTGCGCGCAGGACTTCTCTAGCTGCGGTGAGCAGGGGCTACTCTTCATTGTAGTGCATGGGCTTCTCATCGTGGTGGCTTCTCTTGTTGCGGAGCACCGGCTCTAGGCACGCGGGCTTCAGTAGTCGTGACTCGCGGGCTCTAGAGCACAGGCTCAGTAGTTGTGGCGCACGGGCTTAGTTGCTCCGTGGCATGTGGGATCTTCCCGGACCAGGGCTCGAACCCGTGTCCCCTGCATTGGCAGGCGGATTCTTAACCACTGCACCACCAGGGAAGCCCCGAAGAATCACTTTTATGGGGTCAAGGTTTTAGGGGAAAGGAGTAAAAAAGACCCATATAGTTTCTCTTTTTCCTTAGACGCTTTCACAGTAGCAAGGTTTGGCCATGACTGTATGCTGACTGGGAAGCTTTATCTCTAGAAGGCCAAATGGGGGCCGAGGGAGGTGATGTGGGGATAGAAGGGAAGAATTGGGAGAGGAACGGGGTCAGAAGCCCTGGCCAGCCCTACAGAGAGTGCACGTATCCTCTAGTTGTATAGTTTTGAGACCTGTAAGGAGCAGCAGTAGCTGACTTATAGATTATCGGTCCAAGAAAAGTGAGGGCACCCTATATTATGTTGAAAAACTTGATCTCAACCTGCAGGTCCAATACAGTAGCCACTACAACAGGCAGCTATTTAAATTGAAATTAATTAAAGTTAAATACAAGTTAAAATTCAGTTCCTCTGTCAACATTTCAAGTGCTCAATAGCCACATGTGACTACCGGCTATGGTCTTAATGCAGGTAGAGAACATTTCCATAACTGCAGCAAATTCTATGGGACAGCATTGCTTGAGAGTCTAGATTATATGAGAAATCAACGTTTAAAACTCTTGAAGTGTAATTATTACTAGGGAAGGATATATTCTATAGTGATTAAGAGAACAGATTTTTTACCCAAACTTTTTAGACTCAAATCCTGGGTCCAAGCCTTGCTAGAACATGACCTCGGGCAAGTTACTAACCACTCTGAGCCTAAGTTTTCACATCTGTAAACTAGAGATGTTGATGGTATAGCTTTTTTTTGTGTGTGTGTGGTACACAGGCCTCTCACTGTCCTGTTGTGGAGCACAGGCTCCGGACGCGCAGGCTCAGCGGCCATGGCTCACGGGCCCAGGCGCTCCGCAGCATGTGGGATCTTCCCGGACCGGGGCACGAACCCGCGTCCCCTGCATCGGCAGGCGGATTCTCAACCACTGCGCCACCAGGGAAGCCCTGGTATAGCTTTTATAAGGTTGTTGTGAGGATTAAATGGGTTAATGTATGTAAAGCACTTATAATTGTTTCCAACACATGGCAAGTGCTATTTAAGGGCTACTTCTTAATATTATTAGTTTCACATTAAAACATACTTCTATAATTTAGTATTATTACCAGGGAACAGACACAAATAGATTCATGTGTCTGATCCTTTCTGTACCCATCTTTCCCCGTGAACCGAATCTTTTTGAGATAGGTGAGACATTCTCTTGGTGAGACATTCTCTTGTCAGCATGACTACATCTAGGACGAGGGGTGAACTCTGCTCCTTACTTGTACAGCAGAATGTCAGCTGCCTGGAGTACTGGGTAGGTGAGCAGGCCCATGGTTCCATTCTGCTTCTCCTTGGCAGTCTTTGCCTGCGGGGGTGAAAAGAGAGGAGGGAAACAAATCTGACATGAACCTAATTATAATGCTAAATTAGGAAATCTTTAAAGCAAGCAAGGGGTGATCTGAAGCCACCTGTAACAACATTCTATCTCAGTTCCTGTTAGTAACTCTGGCCATCTTCTGGCTGGCTTGTCTCCATGCTCCAGCCTTAGGCAGGAATAAGGTGAATCCGCTTCCCCACTGCCCCTTGAAACGATCCTGCAATGCCACTATTTCTTTTTCATTTTATTAAAGTAAGGACATAAGATTTTCTAGGTTCCAAATCAGATAAATTCTAAATTTCACAGGGAAGGTCAGAATATACCATGAAATTAAATTTCTCTAAATTAACATTAGTTAACATCAAACTGTTTGTGGAAACTTCCCAGAAAGTCTCACACTCTGCTATTGACAAAACTGTAATGTTCTCTTAAAATCACATTAAAACAAAACAAAAAACCTAAAAATCATGGCATTAAAAACAATGAAACTAAGAGAAAATTTCATCTAACCAATCCTAATTATCTGTCCTGAGAGTGAAGTGATCCAATAAACAGTACAGGTTGTATAAACCAAAATATTTCCTTAACAGGGAAGCTGATGGAAACACTGGAGGTGATACTAGAAATATTGAACAACTGGCGAGCACTGGGTGCTGAATGTGAGCCCTAGTGATACTAACTCCCTTGCTGCAGGGAATCTGGCTTTCTGAGCAGAGCTACTTATTAGCAGGGACTATTGTGAGCAGTTCACTGGTAATTGCTTCTAAGGCCTAGGTATACCATATCTTGTAAAATGATAAATGGATATTTTGGTATATTTTGGTGTGTAGATAAGTTTTATTTGTTTAGTTAATATGAATCACTTCCCTGAAATCCAAAGATTCCTGAATGAAATGAACAACTCAGTTTATAAATTTGCATGATTCTGAGGACCAAACTCACGTGCTCACAACTCGGGGTTCCCCAACCAAAATGCAGACACACCCTTTGAGACTGGGTCTGAAAACAACAGCTTCTCTCTTTAATCATCTTAATGTTCCATAATTTAGTTACAAATTTTTCTAGTTACTTCAAGTAGTTTCTGGCTTACAGCGCTACTAATGCTATAGGCCGTCCATAGGAAATTTGAAAGTTTGACCATACCATTCCTTCAGTACACCTTATTACAATGTTCATGATAAAGACCAGTTTGCAATGATCATAGGGTAATTATAATAAAAATTTAATTTGGGGGGCTTCCCTGCTGGCTCAGTGGTTGAGAGACTGCCTGCCAATACAGGGGACACGGGTTCGAGCCCTGGTCTGGGAAGATCCCACATGCTGCAGAGCAACTAGGCCCGTGAGCCACAACTACTGAGCCTGCGCGTGTGGAGCCTGTGCTCCTTAACAAGAGTGGCTGCAATAGTGAGAGGCCCGCGCACCGCGATGAAGAGTGGCCCCCGCTTGCCGCAGCTAGAGAAAGCCCTTGCACAGAAACGAAGACCCAACACAGCCAAAAATAAATAAATAAAAAATAAAAATAAAGGAATTCCCTTAAAAAAATTTAATTTGGAAATGAGCAAATGGGAAAAGAACCCAGTCTTTAAAAATTGCTACTGTATTAGATTTATAGTCTTTTTATATTAGAATACTGGACCTTGAAACTACAAAGGAAGTGAGGAGGTGTGGAGAGCTCTATTACTTATTGGATGCCTATTATGGGCCCCAGATGCCTCACATCTGTGCTATCTCATCAATCCTCCAAATAACCCTGATCTCTCCAGCCCTGACCCTACCCTTCCTCCCCACTGTTTTGTCCCTCACTGCCCCAATCAAAACCAACCTAGGGGTTCTTAGCTCTTCCCATAGAACTGGAACCTTTCCCTCCTAAAACTTTTTACACTTTGATTGTTTGTTTAACTGTCTGTTCCCAAATAAACTATAAACCTCATGAAAGGGGCTGCATCCATCCATCCTGGTGACTGCAATACCTCCAGCACTTAGCGTGATATGAGACTAGCAGAAAGCATCACCAGTATTTGTTAATGAAGGAATGACCATAGAAGGCAGTATACCATGCTCTGTGATTAAGACTGGCTTTGAAATCCATGTTTTCCCCAAAGATAAGAAATCACAGACTAGTAGAAGCCTTCTTCAGAATCATTCACTAGTAACGTGTTACCAGGAGGTCCTGAGACACTATTTTAAAGTGGGAGGGACTTCTCTGGTGGTGCAGTAGTTAGGAATCCACCTGCCAATGCAGGGAATACAGGTTCGATCCCTGGTTCAGGAAGATCCCACATGCCGCGGAGCAACTAAGCCCATGCGCCACAACTACTGAGCCCGCGAGCCACAATTACTGGGCCTAGGTGCCTAGAGCCCGTGCTCCACAAGAGAAGCCACCGCAATGAGAAGCCCCCACGCCACAATGAGGAGTAGCCCCTGCTTGCCCCAACTAGAGAAAGTCTGTGCGCAGCAACGAAGACCTAACGCAGTCAAAAAAAAAAAAAAAAAAGTGGGAGCATTTCCCATTAAATCAGTTCTTATAAAAGGATTTCGGCGTTCATTGTTCAGCTTAGCATTACCATATCACGATAAAATGGGAAAGTCTTGCCCCAAACCAAAATACAGTAGAGAACATTATAAAATTTTGTTTCCAACTCCTGGCAGGTAATGATTCTGCAGCATCACCAATACCTCCTATTTAGACACTGCCACATTAAAGCTCTGTCTCTCTCTTCAGCATATGTGAAGCCTTCTAAATAGGAAATCAAAGCCTTTTGAGGAAATCAATGGCCCTGAAAATATGCTGGAAAGACGCTTGATACTGATATCAGTGTTGACATAGTGGCAGGCCACCTACCCACAGGTTATCCAATTGCAAAAATACATGGGAGTAAAGTACTTTGAATTACCCAATCTATATTTCTTTGCTGAACTTCTTAGAAAAAGAACAGGCTTAATTTTTCTGTGGGTTTGAACTGTTGCTTGGACTCAACTTGTTTAAATATTAAATAAAATATGTTGTCTCTTCTCCCCACAATGAAAACATTCTGGCCTTAATGCCAGTTAATTCCAGTGGAGGCAACTTCAGAGTCCAGTAATCCAGAAATGGTGATTGTTTGTTAATTAGAATGTGGCACGTTCAAAGTCATTACCAAGTCTATGTAAAGGTCACTTAGGACCGACCATGCACAGATAAAATCAAATAATTAATAAGCTGGATATTTTCATCCAGTTTTTCAGTTGGAAAGAATCTTAGAGAACCCTCTTACTATCCGTTTCATACCCTGAGGCAGTGAGGTTAAAGATGCTGGTCTAGCTAGCCACTAGAGTAACAGACCAGGGAGGCCAGCAAACTCAGGATTCCCAGAGCCTAACACAAAAATAAACAGAAAGAGGAAAAATAGCTGCAATGAGGACTGAACTTCTTTCTGTTTATTAATCAGATCATTGGCATTTACCTTCCACTGGTGTAAATGTTGTAATCGGGGTAGTCTGACCATGCAGGTAAGGATCCAACTTAATTGTGTGTGTTCAGACACCTGAAGAAATAAAATAGAACATTAACAAAGGTGGTCAATATCTTCTTGCATATAAGGCAAAACCAAACAGACAACAGGTATTACCTTGGCTAAAAATACCCCAAATGAGGGTAATTAAAAAAATTAAGGGGGCTAATTCATAATGCATAGAGTTTTAGAGGAAGAAGACATCTTCAAAACTACCCAATACCATTACTAGTCTAGTGTTTAAATCCTCTTCACAACATCCCTAGCAAGCAGCTGACAGTGAGAGGGTTTCATTATGTCCTGAGGCATCTATTTCAGCACAGGGCATCTAGTCAATATTTTATAATAACTTTGTATGGTGTGTAATCTATAAAAATATTGAATCACTATGTTGTACACCTGAAACTAATATAATATTATAAGTCAACTATATGTCAATTTAAAAAGCCAATGTAATTAAGAAGACACACACACATGCACACACACACACACATGCACACATGCACACTGGTCAAATCCTCTCTAAAGGAATTCTAAATACATGAAAGCAGCTGTAATATCTTACATGTAAATGGCAAAGAAAGGTACTGGACTTAAAGACTGAGTCCTTTAGACCCAGAGGAATTTGAAATTTAGGAATCACTTTATCATCTGAAAGCATGTTTTTAGATAGTTTCTATTTCTTCTTTTTTTTTTAAGAAGAGGTTTAGTCAACAAGAAAATATAACCTTTTCCCAATTTGTTTTTGTTTTAACCAAATTCAATCAAGTCACCAAATCTGGCAACAATTGGGATGATTCTTGGGTCCAGGCCAGGTTCTAATTGGTGACCTAGAATTTAAGGCCTATGCATCCTGTTCTGGACCCTAGGGATTCCGAGCCCTTCATCCATTGTGGCTTTTTGTGTGTGTGCCCATCTGATTTCCTTAAAAAGCAGAGGCTGTTGCCAGCTCTGAAAAGTGGCCCCAAATGTGTTCTTTGTGGGTTTTGCAAATGGAACATAAAGGAATGAAGCTGAATCAGCCCAGGCCTATTTTACTCGCAAGGAATCGCCATCTGGCATAAGATAATTTCTCGTTTTTTTTCCTCAAGTCATGGAGAGGGAAGAGCTGTTTTTCACATGTTTGACAAGGAATCGCTTTTAAAGTTTTGCAAGTTGCTGGGCTGAATCTGTCATCTTTCTTCCAAGAGGCATTTGGGATTCATTGAGGGCAGTGACTTTGACAGCACTGTCCATGCAAATTGCTAACTGCTGCTGTAAACAAACAGCTATCAGACAAGCTATCTTGCTTCCTGGATGGAAGCAAGAGGATTATAGTTGCTTCCAATCACCAAGCAAAACACAGTCCCATTAGAACTAATAAAACAAGAGCTGTTTTTTGATATGAAGAAGTAGGAGAGTTTTTGTTTTTTTTTCTTCTTTACTGAATTGGGGAAAGGAATAAAAACACAGAATATAACCATGGACATGTGGAAAGAGACAAGATGATTCCTTTCCTTCAACTAGGGCTCAAGAGCTCAGCTTTGGTGATATGCAAACAGCTACCATGATGTCTCCATGAAGTCAAGTATTTTCCAGTAGCTTTTTATTTGGCTATATGGAATGAAACTTATTGAATATTCTGCAGAGATCTTCCTGGTGTTTCCAAATAATGTGGCATTAATTCAATTATCCTTGTTTGGAAAAAGTAAGTAAAAGGTCAAAGGCAATTAATTTTCACAATTTATCTATAATATTATAATTTATCATATAAATTAATATATCATTAATAATTACACAAGAAGGGTAGTATACTTTAGGATTTAGCTCTCTTAATTTATTCATATTCATGGCAACTGCTTGGAAAAGGTCAGATTTCTATCTGGAGAAAAGTGAAAATGGTATTAAATATAGTACATTCTACCTTATGTTGTGAAATCACAAACAAAATAACAATATAATCTGGTTTAGCCTCAGAAAAACAAAAGCATGGAACAATAAGGTGGTCTGTTGACCATCCACAAACAAGTCAGCAGTGATTTAAGATTTCTGATCTCCTAATTATAACAAGTAAAGACATATGTATTCTTCAGTTAACAGCAGTTCTGCCCATCTTATTCACTGTTGTAAAACAAGAATCTGGCACACTGTAGGTGCTCAATAAATATCTGTTGAATGTATGAACAATAATAACAAAGGCTGCAGAAAGAATGGTTAGAACCAAAAAGAATCCATTAGATTTAGCAATGGACTTGTTGGTGATCCAGGCAAAAGCAGTTTCAGGGGAGTGATTGGGATGAATGCTAAATCTATTATAGAGGGATGGGTTGAAGCGTGACTAGGAGGCAGAATACGAAGGCAGATGTACAAGAATTATAGCAGAGTGGATAAGAACTCTCTCTCTGAGCTTAGGCTACCAGATCTGAATGCTAGTTCTGCCACTCAGTAGCTGGGTAACCCTGTGTAAATGACTTAACCTCTCTGTGCCTCAGTTTCATCATTTATAAAATGAGATTAACAACAGTATCCACCTGACAGTGCTTAGTATAGTACCTAGCACACAGTAAGCACTCAATAAATGGTAGTTATTATGACTATAGATAACTTTTAGAAAGACTCTTTTAACTTTTTATTCTGAGATAATTATAGATTTGCATATAGTTGTAAGAAATAATACTGAGAGATCCAGTATACCCTTCACCCAGGTTCCCCCAGTGGCAACACCTTGCATAAATACAGTGTAATATCACAACCAGGAAACTGAATTTGATACAATCCATCCACCCTATTTAGATTTCACCAGTTTTACATGTATTCATTGTGTGGGTGTATTTAGTTCAATGCAATTTTATCACATGTGTAAGACATTTCTTTTTTAAGGAGTATAGAAATGAAGGTAACTAGTAGGGATTAAGAATAAAAATTTTGTTTTGTTTTTTAAGGTGGGATAGACCTACATCTTCCACTGAAATAGGAGGAGGAGAAATAAATATAGATGAGGATCTATCTTGTGGGATAGGAGTGGAGAGCAGAAAGTGAGGGAACTTCAACTCTAATGGGTTCTGTTATCTCTGAAAACAGAAGACAGGGTGATTAGAAATAAATGGGGTAAGAAATATACTCAGTGGAACTGCTGGGTTTGAAAGGAAGGAATAAAAGATATTTTGGAATAGAGCTGTATAAGACTTGATGCTTTGCTGGTGTTTTTGTGAATGAAAGAGGACAATCATCTGTAAAATACACTCATGGAGAAACACTGGTATTCTTCAGGGTAGACTAAAATGTTCTGCCTAAATATTTAAAAATTTTTAAAAATTTACAGAAAAAATTAAGTCAGTTGATTGCATCTTTCTTTTGGTCAGTAAGGATTTTTAATATGATCTAAAAAGTACTAAACATAAAGCAAAAATCTTGATAAATGAAACTACATTACAATTAATGACATCTCTTTATCAAACACCACCATTAAAAGAGGGAAAAAAGGCAAGTCACAGAGTGGGAGGAGCTATCTGCAAACCTATACGGAATATACTGGTACACAGACTATGTAAAGAATACCTACAAATTAATAAGAAAAAAGCAGATAACCTTATACAAATTGGCCAAATGCATTAAATGCAAATTAAAGTCATAATGTGATACCACTACACCCTCACCAGAATGATTAAAATGAAAAACCCAAAATACTACCAAGTATGGCAAGGATATTGAGTAAACAGAACTCTTATACAGTGGGAATGTAAATTGGTCCACCAACTTTGAAAACTGACTGTATCCACTAATGCTCAGCATTCATATAACATATGACCCAGGTATTCCATTTCTAGGTATATACCTAACAAAAATGTTTACATATGTTCACAAAAATATCTGCGCAAGAGTATACTGTAACAGCCCCATATTGTAAGTAATCCAAATGCCCACCTACAGAGAATGTATAAATTGTGGTATATTCACTCAACGGAATACTACAGCAATGAGGAAGACTGAATTACATTTAACAACAGGAAAGAATCTCACAAACATAATGTGGAATGAAAGAAGACAGACATAAAAGAGTATATACTAAATGGTTCAAATTATATTAAGTTTAAAAACAGGTTATCTTAGGGAAGGGCTGTTTAGTGATTGGAAAGGGGCATAAAGAGCAATGCAAGTTACCCATGTAACTTGTACATGGGTGTGTTCAGTTTGTGAAAATAGGTAAAAGGCTTGTAAATCTAACTATACTTGGCCTTGAATAAAAGTTAAAACATTTCTGGTGTTTAAAATAAGGTGGAGGGACTTCTGGAATCGCAGAGCAACAACCTCTGAAAATCTATTCCTCCATAAAAGCAATGAGAACACAAGCAAAAATTGTCAAAGTCAACTTTTACAAAACTCTGGAAAATTAGCCAAAGGTTTGCAATATTCTGAAGAGTATTTATTTAAGAAAAACATCCAAATCCCAGTAAAAACAGAGAGCTTTGTGGCATTTTAACTTGCCCGATTCCCATTAGCCTCTCCCCATATCTGTGGTAGCCATGAAAACAGCAGCCTAGCAGGCACTGGAAGGGAATATTAGGGTTTGGAGCTCCTCATAAAGATCCAGCCCCAGAGAATCATCACTACTCGGCCTGTCTGACAGCTCTCCATTTGGAAAATGGGGAAAAGCCCCATTTGCAGGGCTGGCTATTATTTGACCTGATTAGAGCTCACTCAGTGGGAAAAGCCCTAGCCCTAGGACACTTTTCAAATATAATCATCAGCAATGATTTAATATTACAGCTGCCTGAGGTGCTGATACCAGTAGGAGAAAACAAGAGGCTGTCTAGAAAACTTAAGGAGAAAAGCTGGGAAATGATATGCTTATAGAGTACTTTGAAAAGACCTGACACATTCCTGGGCCTCCAGCAGGCCACAAGTATGTGCAGGGCTGTGCATACGTCCAGGAAAGATCTGAGAAGACCCTAATCTCTTACCTCTAGCTCACCTTGAGGCCCTGTGTAAGCCCCTCAGCAAAGGGTTGAAAATATAGGACCAAAGCATTTAGACATTTCTACTCAATCATTATCTGAGTACTAAGCTAATCCAGCAGAGACTGCAGTGGCCACACATGACTATGCAAACAGAATTTACAGAATTGCTGCAGAAAAGTCACTAAGCAAATATAGCAACAACAAAAATGAACCCTAGGTGGTGGGTGGAGGGCAGATTTCACTAGTGAATTCCCATAAACATTGAAAAAATTAATACCGATTCTTCACAATCTCTTCCAGAAAAATAAAAGACAAGGGCACACTTTCTTACTCATTCTAGGAGGTGTGTATTATACTGAAACCAAAACCAGGCAAAGACATCATAACAGAAATAACTATAAGCCAATGACATGAATATAGATGCAAAAACCCTCAACAAAATACTAGCAAATTAAATCCAGCAACATATATAAAGAATTACACAACATAATAAAGTGGGATTTATTCCAGAAATGCAAGCTTGGTTTAACATCCAAAAATCGATCAATGTAGTACTACAGTAATTTAGAAAATGTATGGTATAAGGATAGAACATATAGATCAATGGAAAAGAAGTGAGAGTCCAGAAGTAAATCCTTACCTTTATGGTCAATTGGTTTTCAACAAAGACGCCAAGACACTTCATTGGGGGAAAGAATAGTCTCTTCAACAAATAATGCTAGGGCTACTGAACATCTACAGGCATATATCTACAAGCAAAAGCGTGATGTTGTAGCCCTACCTCTCACTATACATAAAACTTAACTCAAGATGGATCACAGACCTCAATATAACAGCCAAAACTATAAACTGCTTAGAAAAAAAATAGGAGTAGATTTTCATGACCTTGGTTAAGCAGTGATTCGTTAGTCCATATGACACCAACAGCACAAGCAACAAAAGGAAAAAACAGATAAACTGGTCTTCATCAAAATTTTAAAATGTTGTGTTTCACAAACAATAATGCTGGAGAGGGTGTGGAGAAAAGGGAACACTCCTTGCACTGTTGGTGGGAATGTAAATTGATACAGCCACTATGGAGAACAGTATGGAGGTTCCTTAAAAAACTACAAATAGAACTACGATACAACCCAGCAATCCCACTACTGGGCATATACCCTGAGAAAACCATAATTCAAAAAGAGTCATGTACCAAAATGTTCATTGCAGCTCTATTTACAATAGCCAGGACATGGAAGCAACCTAAGTGTCCATCAACAGATGAATGGATAAAGAAGATGTGGCACATAAATACAACGGAATATTACTGAGCCATAAAAAGAAACAAAACTGAGTTATTTGCAGTGAGGTGGATGGACCTAGAGTCTGTCATACAGAGTGAAGTAAGTCAGAAAGAGGAAAACAAATACCCTATGCTAATACATATATATGGAATCTAAGAAAAAAAAAAAGTCATGAAGTACCTAGGGGTAAGACGGGAATAAAGACACAGACCTACTAGAGCATGGACTTGAGGATATAGGGAGGGGGAAGGGTAAGCTGTGACAAAGTGAGAGAGTAGCAGGGACATATATGCACTACCAAATGTAAATTAGATAGCTAGTGGGAAGCTGCCGCATAGCACAGGGAGATCACCTCTGTGCTTTGTGACTAACACACCATTGTAAAGCAATTATACTCCAATAAAGATGTTAAAAAAATTTTTTTAAATGTTGTGTTTCAAAGGACACCATCAAGAAAGTGAAAAACTGTTCACAAAATAGGAGAAGTTACTTGCAAATCATGTCTGATAAGGTAGCTGTATCCAGACTACGTAAAAAACTCATAATTCAACAATGAAAAGACAGATAATCCAATTTAAAATGGGCAAAGGATTTGAAAAGACACTTCTTCAAAGAAGATATACAAATGACTAATAAGCACATGAAAAAATGCTCAATATCATTAGTCATTAGGAAATTGCAAATCAAAACCACACTGAAAAACAGAACACATTGAGATACCAGTTTACACTCACTAGGATACTTAAAATAAAAAAAGACTGACAACAAAAAAATTGGGGGAAAGAAATGAAAAACTTGGAATCCTTATACAGATCTTCCTCAACTTACAATGGGGTTACTTCCTGATAAACCCATCACTGAGTTGAAAATATCTTAAGTTGCAAATGCATTTAATACATCTAACATACCCAACATCATAGCTTAGCCTAGCCTACCTTAAACATGCTCAAAACACATTAGCTACAGTTGGGCAAAATTAGCACAAAGTCTGTTTTATAATAAAGTGTTGAACATCTCATGTAATTTATTGAATACTGTACTGAAAGCGAAAAACAGACTGGTTGTATGGGTACACAACTGTCATTAAGTGTGTCTGTCAGTTGTTTGCCCTCGTAATCTTGTGGCTGACTGGGAGCTGTGGCTCGCTGCTGACGCCCAGCACCATGAGAGAGTATCAAACTGCGTATCGCTAGCCCAGGAAAATAAAAAAGAAAATTCAAAGTTCGAAGAACCGTTTCTGCTGAATGTTTATTGCTCTTGCACCATTGTAATTGTATGTGTGAACCATCCTAAGTCAGGGACCCTCTGTACATTGGTGGTAGAACTCTCATACAAAGTAGTGCAGCCACTTTCAAAACCCTTTAACAGTCCTTCAAAATGTTAAATATAGAGTCACCATGTAACCCAGCAATCCCATTCCTAGATGTATACCAAGATAACCAAAAACATGTAACTATACAAAAACTTTATACACAAGTTCAGAGTAGCATTTTCATGTGGAAAACATCTGGAAAAGTGGAAACTACCCAAATGTTCACTGACTCATCATGAATGAATGAACAAAATGTGGTATAGCCATACAATGGAATACTACTCCACAATAAAAACAAATGAAGTACTGATAAATATTACAACATACACAAAACTTGAAAATGTTATGGTAAGTGAAAGAAGCCAATCACATAATCCACTTGTATGAAATGTTCAGAAAAGGCAAACCCATAGAAGACAAAGTGGATTGGAGGTTGCCATGGAGAGGGGAGAGGGGCAGTGGGTACTGGGTTTCATCACGGAGTGATGAAAATGCTCTAAACTTGATTGTGGCGATGGATGCACAACTCTGTGAATATACTAAAAGTCATTAAATTGTACACTTTAAATGAGTGAATTGTATGGTATATGAATTTTATCTCAATAAGGCTGTTGAAAAAACTATGCAGGTGGAATTCATCACAACTCTTCTTTGATGCATCATCCATTAATTATTCCGTGGCAATAAAGATAATGTAGTTTGAGTAGTCCTGATTTTCTGATCTTTGGCATGATCTCCGCTTTCCTCCAGACAGGAATTTTTCTCCCCACAGGAATAGATGGCCCTCAAATCAAAGCCAACTCCAGATCCTTTCAAAAGGTGAGTGGGGAGAATGGGTTCTCATCAATGAAGAAAAAGATGCCAGAGCTGCTGCTGTGTTTGACGAGTCTCCCCTTCTCACTTAAGCCCACTCCAATCAGGTTTCACCTCCAGTGCTCCACTACAACTGTTCACCACAGTCAGCAATGCTAATGGTTAAGATAAAGTTGTTATCTTACTTGACATATTAAACAGCATTTGACACAACTAATTACTTCTTCCACCTTGATTCTCTTTCTTCACTTGGCTCCCCAGACACTGCAGTATTGTAGTTTTTCTCCCAGTTTCAATACCTTTTTCTTCTCAGTCTCTTTGTGTGATTCCTTCTCTTCTCCCTGACCTTAATATTGCAGACACCCAGGTTTTAGTCCTTGTTTCTTTATTTACATTCTTTTTTACACTCACTCTCTTTGCAATTTCATCTCATCTCATGGCTTTAACTACAATCTGTGTAACTGATTACTTCTAAATGTATAACTCTAGCCAGACCTCTTTGCTGAACTCCAGATTCATATATCCAACTCTCCATTCAGCATATTTGTGTGGATATCCAATGGACATCTCAAACTCAGTCTACCTAGAACTGAGCTCCTGACCCTCCTTCCCAAACCTGCTCTACCACAGCTGTCCTTTCTGTTGGTGGCAACTCTACCCTTGCAGTTACTTAGGCAAAAACCTTGGAGTCATTCGTCACTCCTCTATTTCTCTCATACTCTATGCCTAATCCATCTGCAAATCTTGTTGCTTCTACCTTCAAAATATATTCAGAATCTCTTAGCACTTCTTTCACCTCTTCTGCTGCTACCACTCTGGTCTGAGGCACGATCAACTCTCACCTGGATTGCTAACTGGTCTCCCTGCTTCCAATCTAGCTACAATGCGGTCTATTCTTAACAATAGCCAAAGTGACCCTTTTAAAACATAGATTGTGTCACTTCTCTGCTCCAAATCCTGCACTTCCATTTCGTCAGAGTAAAAGCCGAAGTCCTTACAATGGCCTTTCATGATCATCTCCTCCCTTTCAACCCTGTGACGTCTGGATTCCAATCCTCCTCCTCACCCGCTTTGTTCCCTCTTCTCCAGACATGCTGACTTCCTTGTGTTCCCTGAATACACCAGGCATACTCCCACCTTAGGGGCTTTGCACTGACTTTTTTCTCTGATAAGAATTCTCTTCCCCCAGATATTCACGTCACTAACTCCCTCACATTAAGTCTTTGCTCTAATATTATCTTATCAAGGGGGTTCACCGAGCCACGCTGTTTAAAATAGCAACATGTTTCCCTCAGTGCCACTCCCAATTCCCCTTAATCTTTTTCTATATAACCTATCACCTTCTAATATACTTTATGTTTGGCTTATTCATTATAGTTATTATTTATGTTGTGTTACCCCAACAGAATGTAAGTACTATGGTGGCAAAGATTTTTGTCTGTTTTCTTCACTGAGGTAACATGAGTACATAACACAGGACCTAGGACACGGTAAGTGCTCAAAAAATATTTATTAAATGAATGCATGAATGAAATTAAAGGTTTATTAATAGGGTGATGTCTAAATAAAAGTGTGGCATATTTATATAATGGCACACTATACAACAAATAGAAGAAATAAACTAGATTTAGATGTATGACATGAGATCACAAAAACATACCGCTGTGTGCAAAAAGAAAATTGCAGAAAGGTTCTACAATATGGCACCACTTGTATCATTTTTTTTAAAAACCACACAATTAAAAATATTATATTTACTCATGGGATTACACATGAAAACAAGTGTGAAAAATTGGCTGGATTGATATGGGTCAAGTACAAGATTTGGTTGCCTGGGGATAGAGAAAAGGGATGTAGGGAGGAGGGGTGAGAGGAGTAGGCAAGGAAAGAATTAAAGGGTCCTTCAATTTTATTTGTTTAATATAGGAAGTCAAGCAAATATGACAAAATGTCAACAATATTCATCCTTGGTGTTGGGAACATGAATGTCCGTTATATTAGCCCCTGTGTTTTGCTGAATTTAAACTTTTTTCAGAAACATTTAATTAGCAAGGAGAGTACAGGATAGCATGATTTCAAAAAAATGCAGCTGCTAGGTATCAATCAAAGCCATTCAAGCAATTAGCTGATTCAGTAAATCTTAGATCAAATGTCTAAGTGTCCCTTAGGATTTTACTACTTCCTATATAAATGTTATCTTCCCAGGAATCAGGTACTATAAGTTTTGGTTAGGACACCTGGAAGACTATTCAGACTCACAAATTCCCATTTATCATTTCCTCTTGGAAACTAGCAATCTCATGCTGAGTTATTTTTATTAGACTCTTATCATCCTCATCACAAATCCCCTTAACAGGAACCTTGTTTGGGGATCAATTTAAATTAAAAGAACTCTGTTATCAATGATAAACTCTCACTCACTCTCTTCAACTGGTCTGCCTCCTGTCAGTATTTATGTTTGCCAATGAATATCTATCTGTACACATTTGGATTCTTCTATGCTTTTTTCTTAGTCCAATATTTCCAAAGCTAAATAAGTAGCTTCTATAAGCCTGCTCCAGACTTAAAAGTCACCCCCGTCTAAGTCCTATTGATTAGTGTGTATATGTGTGTGTATGTGTATACATATGTACCTCTTTACCTATAGCAGTATATTAGTCAGCTTTTTCTAGGCTATGCTGGGTAACAATCCTAAATAAGCGGCCCACAGCAATGGTTTCTTTCTCATTCACATCACATATTAGTAGCCATAGGCTGGCTTTTCCTCTGCTTTACATACCTTCTCATTCCAGGACCCAAACTGAAGGAGTTAGAAGGAAGGAAGAGCAAGAGAGTTAGAACAAACATGGAATGGCTTGTAAAGATTCTGCTTGGGCATGGTGTATAACTGCTTCCTCACTTTCCATTGGCTAAAGCAAGTCACGTGGAAGAGCCCAACATGAGTGGAGTAGGAACAGATGCTTCTCCTATCGAAGGCACTGTCAGTCATGTGGCAATGGATGAGGACATATAATCCTCATACATATGGGTTAGCAAACTGTTGCTCACAGGCCAAATCTGACCTGTGGATTGTTTTTATTCAGCCCATGGGTTAAGAATGGTTTTTACATTTTTAAAGGGTAGTCAAATATAAAAAAGAGAAGAAGGAGAAGAGAATAGAAAAAGAATAGGAGGAGGAGGAGAGGTGGTGGTGAAGAAGGTGGTGACAGCACATGTGGCCTGCAAAGCCTAAACTATTTACTATCTATGCTCTTGCAGAAAAAGTTTGCTGATCATTGTTCTTACAGGAAATGAACATGAATAATTAGGAATGATAACAATCTACCATACACCACACACACACCCCCCCCTGCCCCCCAGCAATTCCTACCTTGAGGAAGAATAAAGAGCTATCCTGTAGAGGACATGATGGCAGACAGTTTATTGTTGTTCTTATAAAATTTATCTCTTGAGTAAATTTTATGTTAAATTTTCATGTGGGTATATTTGATAGCCCCCAAAACTTAGGTCCTAAAAAATAATGAAGATTTTGGGGACTACATTAAATTAAATACTTTTGTTCATCAAAGGACATAATCAACAAAGTGAAAGGGCAACCTGTGAAGTGGGAGAAAATAAAGAACTAACTACCACAACTCAACAACAACAACAACAAAAACAACCTGATTAAAAAATGGGCAAAGGACTTGAAGAGTCATTTCTCCAAGGAAGTTATACAAATGGTCAACAAGCATATGAAAAGATGTTCAACATCACTAGTCATTAGGGAAATGCAAATTAAAACTATAAAATGAGATATTGCCTCATATCCATTAGGAAGGCTACTATTACAAAACCCCACAAAACCCAAGAAAACCCACACACACAAAAAAGAAAATAACAACTGTTGATGAGGATGGAGAAATTGGAACCCTTGTGCACTGCTGGTCAGAACGTAAAATGGTCCAACTGCTATGGAAAACAGTATGGTGATTCCTAAAAAAGTTAAAAATAGAATTACCATGTGATCCAGCAATATCACTTCTGGGTTTATACACAAAAGAAACAACAAGAATTCACTGTATAGCACAGGGAACTATATTCAATATCTTGTAACAAACTGTAATGGAAAAGAACTAATATAATAGAATCACTTTGCTGTACACCTGAAACTAACACAATAGTGTAAATCAACTATACTTTGATTAAAAAAAAAAAAAGAATCCAAAGCAGGATCTTAAAGAGCTATTTGTATACTCACGTTCACAACAACATTATTAAACATAGCCAAAAGGGGGAAGCAACCCAAATACCCATTGACAGATGAATGAATGGATAAACAAAATATGATATATACACACAATGGAATATTATTCAGCTTTAAAAAGGAAGGCAATTAAAACACATGCTATAGCATAGATGAACCTTGAGGACAGTATGTTAGGTGAAATCAGCCTAGTCACAAAAAAGACAAATACTGTATGATTTTACTTATATGAATTATCTAGAACAGTCAGACTCATAGAGACAGAAAGCAGAATGGTGGTTGCCAGGGTCTGGGGAGGGGAGGAAATTGCTGTTTAATGCGTACAGAATTTCAGTTTTGCAAGATGAAACAGTTCTGGAGATTGGTTGCACAGTAACATGAATATATTTAACACTACTGAATTGTACACTTAAAAAATGGTTAAGATGGTACATTTTATATTCATGTATTTTACCTCAGTTTTTAAAAAAGTCTGTGTAAAGAAAAAATATAAACATACATCTAAGGTTGGGAAAAAGTAGTTAATTTTATGTTATGTGAATTTCATCCCAAATTATTTTAAAAATTCAAGTGGAGGGGCTGGTTAGAGGTAAAAAGGAAAGATCTGGTTTCAGATATGTTGAAATTGAGATTTTGGAAAGATATCTAGAGAGAGAAGTCTAGAAGATTGCTAGAAACACAAAAAACTAGGAAGAAAGGTCAGGGATAGAGACAAGATTTGAGAGAAAATGGCTGAAAGTTATAGAAGTAGATGAGACTTCAAGAGGGCAGAAAAAAATATATATATATATGGAATAGATCTATGTATCTATGTATCTATCTGTCTATGTACCTATCTATCTACCTACCTACCTACCTACCTCAGGACAGAATTCTGGAGATTAAAAGGAATGAGCAGTTAATATCAATGAATCAGAGTAGTAAAGAAGTATAAGAAGAAAAGACTAAGCACAGGTAAATTAGAGGTCACATTGTGCTTCATTAAAAAAAAAACAAAAAAACACAACCCTGGGTTGTGTTCTTTATCCTGTAGTATATAACAAATAAGTACAAAATATGTTTGTAAAAGATGTCTCTCCCTACATATATTTGTTGTTGTTTTGATTTGGATAAATAATGTTTAAACAAGGAAAAACATGAATTAAAAAATCATCTAAAAACAAACAAAAATGATGAAAGTCTTAAATCATAAGATGATTTTCATATTCTTATTTAAAACTCTTTTTACCTCTTGACTAAAATTCCCTAAAATTCTTGGCAGTAAAGATCCCTTCAGTCTAATTCAAAGCACTATCCTAGGCAAAGCTGCTCTCTTTATTTAAAAAATTAATTTATTAATTTATTTTTATTTTTGGCTGCGTTGGGTCTTCGTTGCTGTGCACGGGCTTTCTCTAGTTGCGGCGAGCGGGGGCTACTCTTCATTGTGGTGTGCGGGCTTCTCATTGTGGTGGCTTCTCTTGTCATGGAGCATGGGCTCTAGGCACATAGGCTTCCGTAGTTGTGGCACGCGGGCTCAGTAGTTGTGGCACACGGGCTTAGTTGCTCCGTGGCATGTGGGATCTTCCCGGACCAGGACTCAAGCCCATGTCCCCTGCATTGGCAGGCAGATTCTTAACCACTGTGCCACCAAGGAAGTCCCAGAGCTACTCTCTTTTAATACTTTCCTTGGAGTGGGGTCAACAGTTGCAACACTTGGTTTCATGGGGCTTTTTGCTGGTTTTACGAGAAGTTTAGGGAACATATTACAACAGCAAACAAAATAATTAGTTTACTGACTAAACTTGTGAGCAGGTTTTTTCTTGGTTTCATTGTGAATGGGTGACTCAAAGCTCAGATGAAATTTTTATGCCATATTTATTTTGCCTTTGTCATTTTAAATGTTTGAATGACAACTATATTGAACTACCTGTAGTGTTCTCACACAGTTCTGTGGGTTCTTCTTTTCTTTTGACTTATACATCCTAAGTGCCTACTCACTAAAAAAATTTTGTAATACTAAATCAACTTTAGTGAGGCATAATGTACAAACAATAAGATGGACCCATTTTAGCTGCTCAGTCCAAGGAGTTCTGACAAATCTATACATGTGTAACCATCACACCAGTCAAGATATAGAACAGTTCAATGTCCCCCAAAAGTTCCCTCACACAGCTTTGTAGTTAATTCCTCACCTTTCCCTCATCCCTGCTTCTGGAAACCACTGATCTGTTTTTTGTTATTATGGATTAGTTCTGCCTGTTCTAGAATATCATATAAATGTTAGTATATAATATGAATTCTTCTGTTCTTGGCTTCTTTCAGCATAATGTTTCTGCTATTCCTTCATGTTGTTACAGACTCCTTTTCACTGTTTAATAATATTCCATTGATTGAATATTCTACAATTATTTATTCATTCATTGACGGACGTTTGGGTTGTTTTTAGTTTGGAACTATTGTGAGCAAAAACACTATGAACATTTACGTACAAGTCATTTTGCAGACAATGTTTGCATTTCTCTTTGGTAAATACCTAGGAGTGAAATTGCTGTGTCACTTGGTAAGTATATGTTTAATTTTATAAGAAATTGTCATTTTATACTCTTAACAGCAATGTATGAGTTCATGTTGCTCCACATCCTTACCAAAACTTAGCACTATCAGTATTTTTAATTTTTGTCATTTGAGTGGGTAAAATGGTTTTTAGAAAAAGAGTCATGTATTTGGAAATTAAAACACATATTTCTAAATAAATCACAGATCAAACAAGAAATAATAGAAATTAGAAATCATTTACAAATGAGTTATAGTGAAAATACTACATATCACAACTTTGTAGATGCTGATAAAACAGTACTTAGAAGGAAATAAGTATTTATAATTATATTAGAAAAGAAGAATGGCTAAAAATTAATGAGGTCCACTTAAGAAGTTAGAAGAATAACAACAAAGTAATTTCAAAGAAAACAGAAGCAAGAGAGGAAACAATGAAACTAATTAAATAGAAAAGAAAGATATGATAGAGAGGCTCACAAAACCAAAAATGCAAATTAAAACGAGATAGCATATTCTATCCTTTATAATGGCAAAAATAAAATGTCTAATTATACCAACTATTGCCATAGACCAAAAGGAACTCTTCACTTGTTGGGAATGTAAACTGGAATACCAATTTGGAGAGCAATCTAGCAATATCCACTAACACTGATGATATATATACATGTCATATATTCTCATGATTCCACGCCTATGTATGTACACCTAGAAAAGCCTTGCAGATGTACACAAAAAGCATACAGAAATATGCTCACTGTAGTATTATTTGCAGTAACAAAAAAGTTGGAAAAAATCTAAATATCCTTTGCCAGGAAAATAGATAAATAAATTGTGATAGAGCCAGACAATGGAATATTGTAGAGCAGTCAAAATGAATAAATCTCGAACACATAACTAATGTTGCACACAAAAATATAGATGCAGGAAGATATGTGCAGCATGATGCTATTTACATAAAGTTTTAAAACATACAAAATAAATGATATGGATTGTTATGGCCAAATTATATGCAATACAAATATAAACACGTACATGGGAATGATGAGTATTAAATTCAGTATAGTGGTTACCTCTGGGGAGGCAGGAAACAGAATGGGATTAGAGAGAGCTAAACAGAAAGTTTCGACTGTACTTGTAACGTTTGATAGACACATATACACTACTGACACTATGCATAAAACAGATAACTAATGAGAACCTACTGTATAGCACAGGGAACTCTACTCAGTGCTCTGTGGTGACCTAAATGGGAAGGAAATCCAAAAAAGAGGGGATATACATATACGTATATAGCTGATTCACTTTGCTATACAGTAGAAACTAACACAACATCGTAGAGCAACTGTACTCCAATAAAAATTAATTTTAAAAAAGCCCAGAAACTACATGCAGCAAGTATGCCAAAAGGTTAGCATTTCAAAAAGCAGCCATTCGCCTTCATACTTTTCTGAATGTCTGAAATATTTCTTAAAAATCCTGAAAAACCTTTGATAACAAACGCCTGTGAAAATATTTTGTTATTGAGTATAAAGAGAGGCACTGTCGTTAATTTGATCTCCACCTTCCAAATCCACTCTACCCTTAAACAAATCAAGGAGCCTGGGGTGGGAACAGTATGTGTGTGGTGATGTAGGGTGAGAGAGAAAGTTAACATCTGCCAGGAATTATACATCATATTATTTAAATATCCCTATTATAGACATTAAAAAGGGGGTTCAGAGAGCTTCAGTAACTTGCCCAGTGTGTCACTACAAGAGATCACAGTGAGATTCAAACTGTATCTGGCTTCAAAGCCCATACTCTTTCCACTACCGCCCTGATAGTAAAAAATAACTCTTCTTGGAGGTGTCATTAAGATATGACTGGGCTTCCCTGGTGGCACAGTGGTTGAGAGTCCGCCTGCCGTTGCAGGGGACACGGGTTCGTGCCGCGGTCCGGCAGGATCCCACGTGCCGCGGAGCGGCTGGGCCCGTGAGCCACGGCCGCTGAGCCTGCGCGTCCGGAGCCCGTGCTCCGCAACGGGAGGGGCCACAGCGGTGAGAGGCCCGCGTACTGCAAAAAAAAAAAAAAAAAAAAAAAGGATATGACCTAACCCTGTAGTCCAGGATGCAAGCAGCACAAATACTACAGCTTCTCATCAAGTCACACATGAGTATAGATCTAGGCAAGGAAGTGGTACTAGTGGAAACTTTATAGAGAAGGAAATAACATGAGGAGTTTGAGTTATATAATAATTTTCCTAACTTCTCTTTATTATTTATGCCATGGGCCATTTAGAACTTTTGTCTCTCCCTGGAAACTTTGGAAGTGACACCAATTTTACAAATAGATTCCTCAAGACCATTAACCTATATAGAGGTTTGTTTGCTTCCTTCCTATTACGAGTTGAATGTACACCTGTTGTTGGTAGCCTAACAACTTGAGAGTTTAACAAATACAAATATGTACTCAAATATGCTTCCAAAATTACTAGGATAAGTGAAAACACAAAAGATTCTCTGTCCTAGTTTAGGCTTTGGCTTTTTACCTCTAAGATAAGGGACAATGAATGGGTCAGGTACAACTTTTGTTTGTATTCAGTGAGCCAAGATTCATGTAGTCAGTTCCTTTGGCCCTTATTCAGAAATTGGTTCCTCCATAGCCCCCTTTCCTTTATTATTATTATTGATTTTAGTTTCCTGGGAAACAAAACCTACCTCTAATTAGAGAATGAGGCCACATTCCAAAGCTGCAAGATTCCATTCTTCTCCCTCCACTCTTCCCTGGACTGTTTTGGACCCTCTGTAACATGATGTCTGATGGTCGAAACTGTCCTTTTCTCCCAGCCTTGGCAGAAAGCCAGTGCTTAAAGCTATGAACTCCAGCTTTTATCTTCCATCTGCAGGGTGATTCAATTCCAAGCAAAGTAACAACTAAAGATGTGGAAACATGCACCTCAGAGGCAGCTGTGGGAATCAGATTGGATCTGCACTCAGGCCTGCTAGAAATAAGAGACCACTGACTTTGGCATTGGCATGGAAACCTCTGCCAAGCACACACACAGGCAGGCGGCCCCTCTCCCTCCCACTCGCTCTCTCTCACTCACACACACACACACACACACACACGCGCGTGCACGCACACACGCACACACACACACACACATACACACACGCATGTGCACACACACACCTTTCAGAGGAGAGGCTCTGTAAAATTCCCCACATATGGCAAACATATTGTAGGGGAAGCACCATGACTAGAGGCCGGTGGGAAAGAAAGAAAAAGAAAATAATGAGAAAAATCTTCAATAAGTCTAAATCGTTCCAGTCAGACTGCTGAGAAAGAATGCAAAGGACTGGAGATAAAAATTATTGGTAAAATCAGCATTATAACATAGGTAAACTCTTTCCCTATTTCAAATAATTACTAGAACTTACTCTGGTGTTCAACAATGGCACCTGGGGAACTAGTCTTTATATTTATCTGTAAGTACTTTGCTTAACACAATGGATATACATGAAAAGAGCCCTTACATAATATAAAAGATATTTTTCTCTAACTCACAATTTCAAAAATTCTTCATTTTACTTGGAAATAATTGTCTGTGAGGAGATGCAGTTATAACTAATTTTAACTGGTACTGGTTCCCAACACTTTAATTCTAATTATTTTCTAAATTCCTATCATATTCAATGATCAACTAAATGCTTAAATGTACTGCAAAATTCCCAATATAAAGAAACTAACAAAAAAAACCTTGTTAAAATTACTCAAATAATCTCTAATTTATGTTTTATAAGTTAAGAATTGATTTATCAAATTTTCTCAAAATAAAACCAGAAGAGGGGCTTCCCTGGTGGCGCAGTGGTTAGGAATCTGCCTGCCGATGCAGGGGACATAGGTTCGAGCCCTGGTCCGGGAAGATCCCACATGCCGCGGAGCAACTAAGCCCATGCACCTAGAGCCCGTGCTCCGCAACAAGAGAAGCCACTGCAATGAGAAGCGCGCACCGCAACGAAGAGTAGCCCCTGCTCACCGCAACTAGAGAAAGCCCGCGCACAGCAGCGAAGACCCAACACAGCCAAAAATAAATAAATAAAATAAATAAATTTATAAAAACAAACAAACAAAAAACCCAGAAGAAAATACTCTAACTTCTGCTTTAAAGAACTATTGGTAAAAGTTAATCAGATCATTTGAACACAAAATAACCTGTGATAAAAAGTGGTGGAGTGGAAGAAACACTGACCTGATGTTCTCAGGGGCCTCATGCTTGAAGGGCTTTCTAGAAACTGAGTTTAAATTTTTACCTTGAGGGTAGGAGAGAGGTGCTGATGTATTTTAAGTAGAAAGATGACCATGGCTACAATGTGGGGAATGGACCATCGATTTGTGAGACTGAAGCAGGAGTGAGAGGGTAATTTAGTAGTCCAGGGTCTTCAGGTCAGCTCTGGCTCTGCACTGCCCCTCTGCCATCAGCTCCTGAGGCAAAGGCATGGTGGGAGACAGAAAAATGTTCTCTCCCCATGAGTACAGATCTTCCTCAACTTACAATGGGGTTACATCTTGATAAACACATGGTTAAGCTGAAAATATTCTAAGTTGAAAATGCATATAATACACCTAACCTACCAAACATTATAGCTTCACCGTGCTCAGAACACTTACATTAGCCCTATAGTTGGGCAAAATCATCCAGCACAAAGCCTACATTATAATAAAGTGTTGAATATCTCCTGTAATTTATTGAATACTGTACTGAAAGCGAAAAACAGAATGGTTGTAAGTGTCTCGGTCGTTTACCTTTGTTATCTCGCGGCTGACCTGGAGCTGCAGCTCCCTGCTGCTGCCCAGTACCACAAGAGAATATCGTACCACATATTGCCAGCCTGGAAAAAGATCAACAACCAAAATTCAAAGTACAGTTTCTACTGAATGCATATTGCTTTCAAACCATCATAAGTTGAACCACTGTAAGTCAGAAACTGTCTACATCGCTTCCAAAAGTAGTGCCTTAGGAAGAAAAAAGAGTCCTGGATTTGCCACCTACAAGCTGTTATGACCTCAGGTAGCGAATTAAGAAGATATTATTAAGCATTTACTAAGTACCAGGCACCTCTCAGAGATTTTCTAATTACTTAATCTCTTTATACCTTAATTTATTCATCTGTGAAAAAACAGTAATGCCTAACTCATGCACTGTTTTGAAGATTAAAAGAGAGGTCATATACATGAAACGGCTGGTAAATCTTACACGTTTAAAGACGCTCTATTTTCTTTTCAATTGCCCTCTACTGAAAACTCCACAGGTTGATAAAGACAGTTGCTAATTAATTGACTTTTGGATAGCAAGACATAAAATACAAACACCATGATGATTCTTTCACCTACTAGAACATGGCAAATATGGGGCCAGGTCTTTAAAATAATAATTGTTTCAAGGCGACTAGCTTAGTTAATTACACTTCTACTTGAGAATGGTCCTAAGAAGCAAAAGCCAATACATGCCTTCACAGTTTCAAGATAAAGCATCAGGAAGAACGTCCCATCATCCTTCATGAACGGCTTGAAGCTTTACAGCATTCTAGAGGAACTGATATCTAGGCACTCCTTTCTAGGCCCTCCATAGGCACTAAGTAAGCATAGTTTCTAGTCAAACTATTATAAATGGTGATAAGCAACTATGTAGGATGGCAGTTTATAGCCATTAAACATCAGCTAACACAGATTAGTGAAAGAGGAAGCACAAAAAATTAAGGTTTATTTTTATGTCCAAAAGAGCTAATTTTATAGCAAATAAAAGAAAACCTGATTAACATATCAACGGCATGAAAAAAGTGGGGGCATACAAATGAACTTATCTACAAAACAGAGACAGACTCACAGACACAGAGAACAGACTTGTGGTTGCCAAGGGGGAAGGGGAGTGGGGGAGGGATGGAGTGAGAGTTTGGGGTTAGCAGATGCAAACTAGTATATATAGAATGGATAAACAACAAGGTGCTACTGTACAGCACAGGGAACTATATTCAATATTTATGTAATAAACAATAATGGAAAAGAATATAAAAAATGAATGGGGCTTCCCTGGTGGCGCAGTGGTTGAGAGTCCGCCTGCCGATGCAGGGGATGCGGGTTCGTGCCCCGGTCCGGGAAGATCCCACGTGCCGCGGAGCGGCTGGGCCCGTGAGCCATGGCCGCTGAGCCTGCGCGTCCGGAGCCTGTGCTCCGCAATGGGAGAGGCCACAACAGTGAGAGGCCCGCGTACCGCAAACAAAACAAAACAAAAAAAAGAATGTGTGTGTGTATATATATATATATAAACTGAATCACTTTGCTGTAGAGCAGAAATTAACACAACACTGTAAATCAACTATACTTCAATTAAAAAAATACATACCACATCAGAAAAAAAAAAAAAAGAAGTGGGAGCAAAAAAACCAAAGTTAAAAATTTTTTTTTCAGTGCAGAAGGATTAACTTTACAGGAAATAAAACTTGATCAACAAATCAAAAGGCATGAAAAAAAAAAAGAGAGTTTAAGATCCATAATCAAATGTGATGCATAGACCTTGGTTGGATCATCATTCCAACAAGACAACATTTTGGAAGACATTTTGGGAGAATCAGCATAATTTGAACATGGACTGGGTATTAGATGATAATATGGAATTATCATTAACTTATTAGGTGTGATGACAGTATTGTGGTTATGTAAGAAAATTTCCTTAGTTTATAGAGAGGCATGCTGAAATATTTAGGGCATGAAATGTCATGATGTGTGGTATCTGCTATAAAATACTTCAACAAAGAAAACAACATTGGCGAGACAAATCACAGAATGTTAGTAAATGATGGGGGTAGAGTATACTCTTCTCTCTACTCGTCTGCATATATTTAAAGTTTTCTTTATTAAATATTTTAAAAAGGAAAGAAAATCTGATAAAATATCCAGTCTATCCATTGAGTTGTAACAAGGTTGGTTGCCCGAGTTAAAGAAGGAAATGGCCCAGACCAAGCATGTCTTGACGACAGAAAGACACCTGAGGAAGCCTTTAATACTGTGTTTATGGGACAAATTGTGGAATGTGGGCTGATAAGTACTTCCTTCAAATTTTACTGGCAAACTATAGAAATTCCCCCAAGGGAGCTGAAGTCAGGGATGGTAGGAGGGGGAACTAGGAGCCAATTTAGAGGCCACTGAGGAAACAGGCAACACCAATTGCCTCCACTCTCTGACCTAGACCCACATAATGAGCTCACTAGTTTGGGAACCAGTGAGCTCATTATGTAACATAAAAAAACTAAAGGGAAGGTGAATTTTTTTATCCCTCACTGATGAGAACGTTCTTACAAAGTCTCCCATATTGTGGGTTACTCTTTCAATTGCTATTTTGAACAACAATGTACCATGTGGAAGAAGATACCTCAATTACTGCAAATTTTGTACATTTATGGAGGTCACTGAATCAACTATACTTCAATTAAAAAAATACATACCACATCAGAAAAAAAAAAAAAAGAGTGGGAGCATAAAAACCAAAGTTAAAAATTTTTTTTTCAGTGCAGAAGGATTAACTTTACAGGAAATAAAACTTGATCAACAAATCAAAAGGCATGAAAAAAAAAAAGAGAGTTTAAGATCCATAATCAAATGTGATGCATAGACCTTGGTTGGATCATCATTCCAACAAGACAACATTTTGGAAGACATTTTGGGAGAATCAGCATAATTTGAACATGGACTGGGTATTAGATGATAATATGGAATTATCATTAACTTATTAGGTGTGATGACAGTATTGTGGTTATGTAAGAAAATTTCCTTAGTTTATAGAGAGGCATGCTGAAATATTTAGGGCATGAAATGTCATGATGTGTGGTATCTGCTATAAAATACTTCAACAAAGAAAACAACATTGGCGAGACAAATCACAGAATGTTAGTAAATGATGGGGGTAGAGTATACTCTTCTCTCTACTCGTCTGCATATATTTAAAGTTTTCTTTATTAAATATTTTAAAAAGGAAAGAAAATCTGATAAAATATCCAGTCTATCCATTGAGTTGTAACAAGGTTGGTTGCCCGAGTTAAAGAAGGAAATGGCCCAGACCAAGCATGTCTTGACGACAGAAAGACACCTGAGGAAGCCTTTAATACTGTGTTTATGGGACAAATTGTGGAATGTGGGCTGATAAGTACTTCCTTCAAATTTTACTGGCAAACTATAGAAATTCCCCCAAGGGAGCTGAAGTCAGGGATGGTAGGAGGGGGAACTAGGAGCCAATTTAGAGGCCACTGAGGAAACAGGCAACACCAATTGCCTCCACTCTCTGACCTAGACCCACATAATGAGCTCACTAGTTTGGGAACCAGTGAGCTCATTATGTAACATAAAAAAACTAAAGGGAAGGTGAATTTTTTTATCCCTCACTGATGAGAACGTTCTTACAAAGTCTCCCATATTGTGGGTTACTCTTTCAATTGCTATTTTGAACAACAATGTACCATGTGGAAGAAGATACCTCAATTACTGCAAATTTTGTACATTTATGGAGGTCACTGCCAAAAATCCTTTACAAAGGAGAACATTTTTAGAATATGGTAATCATTTCTGGGGCTATGAGCTCAAAGTGCAAGTACTGGATGTGACTGTAAATAAGCCTTTAATTTTAAAGGTCACTTTAAAAAGCAACTGACAAGTGGTTACTTTATGGAGATTAGACATTTTCACCTATAAGAAGTATGGAAATAAGTACTGAGAATACAATTTTTAAAAAGAATATCACATAGGAGAAAAGGGGACCCTCCTGCACTGCTGGTGGGAATGTAAATTGATACAGCCACTATGGAGAACAGTATGGAGGTTCCTTAAAAAACTACAAATAGAACTACCATACGACCCCACAATCCCACTACTGGGTATATACCCTGAGAAAACCATAATTCAAAAAGAGTCATGTACCAAAATGTTCATTGCAGCTCTATTTACAATAGCCAGGACATGGAAGCAACCTAAGTGTCCATCAACAGATGAATGGATAAAGAAGATGTGGCACATACATACAATGGAATATTACTCAGCCATAAAAAGAAATGAAACTGAGTTATTTGTAATGAGGTGGATAGACCTGGAGTCTGTCATACAGAGTGAAGTAAGTCAGAAGGAGAAAAACAAATACCGTATGCTAACACATATATATGGAATCTAAGAAAAAAAAATGTCATGAAGAGATTAGTGGTAGGACAGGAATAAAACACAGACCTACTAGAGCATGGACTTGAGGACATGGGGAGGGGGAAGGGTAAGCTGTGACGAAGTGAGAGAGTGGCAGGGACATATATGCACTACCAAATGTAAATTAGATAGCTAGTGGGAAGCTGCCGCATAGCACAGGGAGATCACCTCTGTGCTTTGTGACCACGAGAGGGGTGGGATAGGGACGGTGGGAGGGAGGGAGATAAAGATGTTAAAAAATAAATAAATAAATAAATAAAAATTAAAAAAAAGAAAAGAATATCACATAAGGGTTAAAAGAGAGCTTGTATCAAAAACAGCTAAGATGGAGTAAAGATGGTATGCTTTGGAAAATGCATGAGGTGACTCCAAAACTGGCTCTAATGATGACCAGCATTATAATGTCAGAGATGGATGTGAAGAGTTTAGATAAACATTGTTTCATGAAATAGGAGAGGCATCTTCCTTTCAGAGAGAAGGTAGGAGTGCTTCTGAGGTAGGACAACCAAGAGGGTGAGAGATCTAGGGTAAGCTAGTTTGAAGAAGGTAAGACCTATGGGACAAGAACCTGGAGGGTAAGGATGGTGCACAATTAATGTCTCCAAGTTTGGAAGAGCAGTCATGTGGAAGACAGAGTTGATTTATTATGTATTTTTAGCGAGAAGTTAAATGAGTGGCTAGAAGTTACAGGGAGGCGGGTGTTTGCTCAATATAAGCAAGTACTTGATAACAATTACATCTGTCCAAGATTGAATCTGAAAAGTCATACGTAACGAAAGGCTTCCTGACCAACTGTAAAAAAGGAAATTGAGGTAAATTGCCTGCATGGTCATTTTAATGATTAGATTCTATTATTCTATCACATTATCTCTAAGCTGGTAACAAGTTTAAGTTGATAACTGCATTTACTTTGTGAAGATACTCTTTTCACTGATTACATATTTTTTTTTTTTTTTTGTGGTATGCGGGCCTCCCTCTGCTGCGGCCTCTCCCGTTGCAGAGCACAGGCTCCGGAGCGCAGGCCCAGCGGCCATGGCTCACGGGCCCAGCAGCTCCGCGGCATGTGGGATCCTCCCAGACCGGGGCGCGAACCCGGTTCCCCTGCATCGGCAGGCGGACGCGCAACCACTGCGCCACCAGGGAAGCCCGATTACATATTTTTAAATGGTTGCTCTGTGTGAATCATTACACTAAGTTCTGTGGGTGATTAAATATATACAAAAATAATGATTGTCAGAAGTTTATGATCAAGAAAGGAGTTGTACACATGTATAACACGTTCCACACATGCATACATGTTAACATGTGCCAAAACATGTATAACATAGCATTCCTTGGCTGGGGCTTTGTCACCAGGTTAAAGCAGACATGTAATAAGGGCATGATCCAGTTAAAATTTTCACCTTCTTTGCTAGGGAGTCTCTTAAGCACCTTGTCTCTACTCCAGGTTATCTGCCTGTCCAAGAGTAAACTGATTCATCCATCGTAAAGATATAAGTCAAATATTTTGGCTTTGTTCTAAAGCCTTTCTTGGCTTGGACTCAAGACACTGGACATGTCTTCCAATTTCCCAGCTAGTTCTCTCAAATCTTCTCAAAAGTTATTATACGAAGAATGAACAGTGGGAATTATCCAATAGACCTTCCAAATGCAATACCCAATAAAGCAACATTGGAGTTACGTAAAACCATCAGTCGCTAAATTCTATCCCTCATCACCAGGAGACTAGTCAACAGCATGAATTCATCTGTTTGAATGCAACCCAGTACAGAAAAACAATTCCAGGGTTAGAAGTACTAATGGGATACAACTTTTTGGTTTATGAAGCATTACAAACTTACCTAGTACAGTGGAGGAAAAGTTGAAAATACTATTGCATTATAATAATACTCAATGATATGAATATAGGGAAAACATGAAAATGAAACAGTCACATTTGATGAAGTCACACTTGAAGGGTCAAAAAAAAAATCAAAACCAGGAGCTATATAAAGGATATATTGAGGATTTTTTCCTCAATCTGAAAATAAATGTTTTCTCGGTTCTAATCTGAGAAGCTGACCTGAGATTGCTGGAAAAGGATGCTCTTCTCTGGGTTTATGCCGCAGGCGAGAAGAGCAGCCGTCATGTCCAAGGTGCTCTGCCGGAGGACGGCTGGGTCTTGGGGGACAGTGATGGAATGCAGGTCAACGATGCTGTACAGCACGGAGTCATGCTCGTCCTGTAATCTCACCCAGCTCTCAATGGCTCCCAGGTAATTGCCGAGGTGGGGGATTCCTGTAGGCTGAATGCCAGAAAATATTCGCTTCACGGAATCTTTCTGGAACAAAGGAAAACAAACAAAATTGCTTTTGAAGCAGAATCCATGAATCCTATGCCCATGTTTGATGGCTACGCAATTTTTTTAACTGCAATCTGACAGTCATCATCCTTAAATGCATTTATTTTGTAAAGCACTATGTTAGGTGCTATTAGGAGACAGAAATGATCTTAAAAAAATCTTTTTTTGCACTCAAAAGCTTACAAACACAACGGCACATAAGAAAAGGTCTGTATCTCCAATCTAACTGGAGATAGAGGATATGCTTATGAAAATAAAAGTAACAGTACAGTATGACAACACAATTGTGACTGGTTTGGAAAGGTAAATAGTGGGGTACAGGCAAGAGTTCCCAAGAGGAAAAGATGACTGTGGTTCTGGTGGTCAGTTACAGAGACTTCAGACATAGAATCAAATTTCACTGGAGATTAAAGGGGCTCCAGGGGTTTTTCATGTGACTTCATTCATTTTGCAGTTAAGGCAATGAAGGCCTTAGCATTAGGGCTAAAGGTTACTCTCACTTAATTCAGTTTTCTTTAAGAATAAAAGAATTTGAAAAAGAATAGATACATGTATATGTATAACTGAATCACTATGCTGTATACCTGAAACTAACACAACATTGTTAATCAACTGTACTCCAATATAAAATAAAAAAATAAAAATAATTGCTGATATTATAATTTTTTTTTTTTTTTTTTTTGGTATGCGGGCCTCTCACTGTTGTGGCCTCTCCCGTTGCGGAGCACAGGCTCCGGACGCACAGGCTCATCGGCCACGGCTCACGGGCCCAGCCGCTCCGCAGCATGTGGGATCCTCCCGGACCTGGGCACGAACCCGTGTGCCCTGCATCGGCAGGCGGACTCTCAACCACTGCGCCACCAGGGAAGCCCCCTGATATTATAATTTAATGTGCAGAATCTGGGCTAAAAATTAGGAAACCTATACTCTATTTCTGATATTGCTTCTTGATAAAGTTATTTAACTTTTTCACGCTTCAGTATCCATTTACTTTCGATAAAATCATAGTTGGTTTTTTATTTCTTCAAACGAAGTTTTTAATTCTGTATAATTTTTTAAATTATAAAATCATTTTTGACATGGTCATGCTATCCCATTGGTCTATACTGTCTATTATTGAAGTTATAATAGGAAATGAGAAGAAAAAAAAATGTGCCTCTGTATTTGTAAGCTTTTGAGTGCAACAAATTTTTAAAAAATATTTTCTGTCCTTAATACAGATAAATGATAAAATACATCATTATCATTTTTAACAATAATAAAAAATTACTACTAACAACCATAATTTACTGGACAACTACTATGTTTCAGGCATTTATGCCCAGTGCTTTATATGCATTAATATATTTATTCCTTATAATATATAATATGGTAGGCATATGATTACCTCTAATTTACAGATGAGAAAACTGAGGCTCACAAATATTAATAGATTGCCTATGGCCACACAAGTAATAGGTGGAACTGAAATTTCAAGTCAGGTATTACTGACTTCAAAGCTCATATATGCTCCTTCCACTAGCTACCATGTTTTGCTTAACCACCATCTATTAAGACTTCATTACATTCATTGCATTATTTTGCAACGTTTCTGTTGCAAAAAAAAAGGTTATGGGGGAAAAAAAAGAATATTCTCTACATGTATATTTGTGTATTAAGTGCCAAGTCTCTCCAGTGTACGTAGCTAGGAGGTGAATTGCTGGATCATAAGGTATGCATATGTACCTTCAATTGTACTACAGCGTGCTAAACTATTCCTAAGTATCAGTACGTAACAATTTGCAGTTTCTACCACCAATTCCTATTGTTCCACATCCTCATCAACACTTTGCCAGTAGTTCTATTTTTAGCTAACTGATGATATAGGGTAGAATCCCATTATGGTTTAACTGCATTTCTCTGATTATTTATTAGAGAAGTTGAGAACTCATGGTTTTTGGTATTTTTATTTCCTCTTCTGTGGAGAGGCTACTCAAGTTATTTTGCCTATTTTTCTCAGCTTGGATTATCTTTTCATTGATTTAAGAATTTTTGTATATTCTGGATCCTAATATTTTGTCAGTTACATGTGTGGCCAATATATTCTCTCATTATGTGGCTATTTGCCTTTATGTTATCTTTTGATGAAGAGATGTTCTTCAAATATATAATTTTTGACCAGATTTTTATGTCATAGAAGAAATCTTTTAATATCCTGAGTTCATGAAGATATGTGTGTGTATATACATACATACATATATAAAGCATATGTATGTGCATGCTTTAAAGTTTTATCTTTCACATTTAAGTCTGTATCCATTTGGAGTTTTTTGCATATGGTGTGAGGTAGACATCTACTTTATTTTCTCTCCTTTTTTTCCCCCATATGGATACCTAATTTTTCCATCGCCATTTATTGAAAAGATCCTTTCCCCACTGCTCTCTGGAATGCCACTTCAGCATAAACCAAGTATCTCTATATGTCTGAGTCTGTGTCTGGTCTTTCTATTCTGTCTCATTGGTCCATGGTCTATTTGTCTATGTCTGCACCAGTACCGCAGCTGCCTTTTTAATAAGTCTCGGGACCTGGTGGAGCAAGTCTTTCTACCTTCTTCTTCTTCTTCAAGAGTATCTAACCCACCCTTGGTCCTTTATACTTCTCAATACATTTTAGAGTCATCTTGCCAAGTTCCAAGAGAAAAAAAAAAGCAACCTGTTGGGGTTTTTGATTGGGATTACATTGAGTCCATAGATGGCTTTGGGGAGAACCGACATCTTTATAATACTGGGTTCTCTCATCCAGAAAACCATATAGTTTATGAGGATCTAATGTAAAACACGGTAACTATATATAGTGGATAACACTGCATTGTATAATTGAAATTTGCTAAGAGAGTAGAACTCAAATGCTCTCTCACACACACAAAGACAAATATGTGAGGTGTTGGTTGTGTTAATAATTAACTAGGTGGGGGGGATCTTTTCACAATGTATATCAAATCACCATGGTATATGTACACTTTAAATATCTCACAATTTATTTGTCGATTATACATCAATAAAGCTGAATTTTTTTTAAAAAAGAATGTAACATTAAAAAAAGTTTTTATCTTTATATCTAATATTAGCTCCTAAGAGCTAATCTACTTTAGATGTGTGAGTGCCAAGACTACTTATATTTTGCCCTTCCCTTTTCCCAAGAATTTCAAATCCTACAGTCTATTTTCCTATATCTGCTTATTTTCCTCTCTATTCCTGAGACAACAGCCCTAAAATAGAATGCTACATCATAGTTCCATGATCTAGAATTGTACTTGATATAAGCACTCAGGAGACCTAAGAGGTTTGTGGCTCTGAGAATATGAAAAATACCTTTTAAGTAACTGAGAACAAATATAATATTACCACTTAAAATCATACACATGTACATACACACACATGAGGCTGTCAAATGACTAACTCCCCAAATCATAATTTAGAGACATTACTTTAAAAATAGTTTGTAGCTGAGAACTGAGGCTGAGGGAGAGAGAGAGAGAGAAAGAGAAAGAAAGGGAGAGAGAAGAGTTAGCATAGAATAAGTACATATCAGTGAGGCTTCCTTCAGCACCTTAGGACCCTAACCAGCCCTGGGTTCCTGATATGGGAATAAGCAAAGGAGCTTTCAGTGAGGTAAAAAATGATTAATGGGCTTTAGGGACTGATTGATGAAGAGAGAAAGCAAAGCAGAAAAACAAGCTCTGAACTTAATAAATGAAGAGGAAAAAAAATGCCATCCAGAAATGCTTGACCTAGGATGAAAGGGGACTGTTTATGGTCATATAAAGGACTATAAGGACCAGGAATATCAAGCTGAAAAAAAATATGACTATTTCCACACAAATTCCTCCATGTTCAAACTAAGGAATTATTCCCTGAGAGAAATGGAGAGACTAATTCTTGGGAAAACTAGAAGAGAAAAGCACTAGAGGACAGACTATGAGAAAAAAGAATTGTGACCAGTGGGAATGAACTAGACATGATCTAATACATCTTTTTCATTCTCTAGTTTCTGTGATTCTATATATCCAGGCAGAGGGAATGATGTTATCAAGAAGTAAGAGCAACAAGAAATGTTTTGTTCAATTTTCAAGGAGCTATTAAAAAAATACAGGATCTAAATGAGAACTGGATTCCTGGTCTTAAAAATATACAGAGAGTGTCTTGCACTTCTGCGGTGAGTTTATGTTCCCGTCTGTTCCCCCTGCAAGAGTCAGCAGGCAGCCTGACAGCATGGCAGGGGAGATATGCCTGGTACCATGAAATCATGGGGCTGGAATGCGGAGTTTGGGTGGTGGGAGGATGGGGGTTCTGTGTTCAAAAGCACTAGAGTTGGAAAAGAATGAAAATGAAAGGAGCATGGGCTTCCCAGTGGACAGGAGGCAAACCACAAAGAAAACAGCTTCAAGACTAGCCCACAGGCATTCGCTCACGGGGAAGTCTAGAGCATCAACCTTCAATCCCATCGCAATGCACAGAGAATAAAAAAAGGCGCATTTTACAAAATAGGTCTTCATTTTTATTTCAGGTGTATTTCCTTAACAAACGCCACTTCCAATCAATACATGCATTGGCTCAATTTGTAACAGAATCAGCATTACCAATGGGCAGCTTCAGCCCTGGGATTTGATATATTCCAGAAGACAGGGTGGGAGTTTGAATCAAAGAGAGAACAAACTTATCAATCTGACAGATGTAGCTAAAAGCATTCCTGTCATAAGGTATTGAGCATATCCCAAGTTCATAATTATCATAATTTCAATTATTGCACCCGAAAGCAATTAAAAAATTCCAAGCTGCTAATCATGGCAAAAGATATTTTTTGTGATTAACTAAAGAGAGCTTCTGATTTTAATCCCAAGTGAATAAAATACATCAAAAGAAGGCTGCCTACTAGCTTTGAAACACTTTCAACTTTGGTATGGTGGTGGGAACCAAAGACTTCAACTAAAGATTTCAAGATTCTTATTACAAAGTCCTGCTTGCGTCCAGCTGTAGCATCAATTGTGCATGCATCACACCTGTTTTAACTATAGTCGACGGCAGACCAAAAACTTGGCTGAGCAAGCACGATGTCTAATTGGTTCCGTGAAAGGCATGTTATCATGGATTGCGATAAAAAAGGAATCAACAACATTATCAACTAATTTGGTTGAAAATTTCTTTTTGTAAGTCTATTTATTCTTCTAAATAAAAAATACAGCTTAAGAAGCTCTCTGTTGGTGCTTCTCAATTCTATCATGTATGTCACCCTACTACTTCAATCCTTGGCCCCTCGCATATGTCTTCAACACTTTCTTGAAAATGTCTATACCACCAATTAGTGATATAAGAGCTGAAACATAGGAGACCCGGCATAGAAAAATAGCACTTCGGTCCTGGCTGGGAGGATCCAGGTGCTTCTCTGAAGCTTTCTTTGGCCACAGCTCAGCATTGTTCTGCCACAGTCAGCTCTTTCTTCCAGAAAGTACAGAGGGCTCTGGGTCTGGTGAGAAAATGCTGACTCAGCACCAAGGAAAAAAAAAAACTGGGTTCATTTCTGCTTAGAAATGAAACCAGATGCTCAGACCTAGGAATCAACATAGTAAATATTAATTCAATGTAAGAGAAAGCAGGTCTTATGTCACCCTCAAACAAGAAGCAATATGTCGGCCAACAATTAAAACTGCAGGAAAAAATTATTTTTAAAAAGAAAAAAAGAGAAAGGAGTGACTAATCCACTAGACTGTGAGTTCCATAAAGGCATAGATGAGAAGTACTTAGCAACATATTATTAGGTCAGTGAAATAGTTTGAAAGGAATAAACTTGGTTTTTTAAAAAAGTTTTTTACAGACTTATTTAAGCCACTTCCAGATTTTAAGAGCTGTGCATCTATTGCCCCTCGGTGCACTGAGCTATCCTTCTATCACGCAGTAGAATGCTTTTGCAGATGGATTTTCATTCTTGTGCTGAACTTTAGCTATCAGAAACATTCCCTGGCACTTGCATGGACCTCAACGGATGTGAAGGATGTAGGAATTACTGGCCTTACTTTCCAGGGAAGGACACTGCAAGGTTAAGTAACCCTCACAAGATCACAGGCAGGTGGTTAGATTTGGAACAGCTCTCAGCCCTGGACACCGAGCTCTGTCCCCTTCCTGCACACAGGGCTGCATCCAGTTTAGAACTTCTTGACTTCATGGTTGGTCTGGCCTTTAAGTATCCTCACTCCCACCCGCACCTCCCCTCCACACACACGCTCTCAGAAAGGGAAGGTGTGCCACAGAGTCGTTTCCTGAAAGGCCCAGGCACACAGCTGGTGGCACACCTGGGACCAGAATCCAGATCTCCAGAGCTCTGCTCACCAGACCACATGACGCTTTTGCATATTTATCACGTTCTTTTCTTCTGTAGCTATTTCTTTTGTACCTCAGCATCTCTTTGGGCTTATTTTCTTCAGGCCTTTTTTTTTCTGTTTTCTTTCTTACTTGTCAAATAGCACCTCGGTGAATGTCTCCCCATCACACAGAGATGATGAAATAAAAAATCTGGGGACTTTGCCTCCTAAGAAAGACTGCATTGTCACCTCAGGGCAGCTAAGTTATGTTTAAATGCAAAACTTATATGTAGGTACAGAATAAACTGGCAAGTCCTTTTAGTTTTTATTGGAAAAGTGACTAAAACTAGGTTAATATATTATCTAAACACAACATAAATAATTATAATATGATATGTAGTGAGAAACACTTTTAATTTCTAATGACAATACTGCTTCCTAAACCAAAACAGCCAGGGTCAAATTCTTGACATAAACATCTTAACCACCACTACATAATTTATTTTTATATTGGATGGAACAGTAAGTACAGGCAAGAGATCAAGAAGTACTAAAATTTTTAAAGTATAAAGAATGATCTGAAATGCTTACGAAAATATTAGTTTTTCCTCATAAGAAAATTTGAACATTGATCTTCAAGTGTTAGAGAGATCATGCTGGAAAGATATGATTTTATCATTGCCTTTTGTGGCCAAATAAAGGTATATCCTACCCATTATCTTTGGTCACAGATCCATGCCTGTCTGGTGGTCTCATCTTCAGCTGAGAAGATGTAGCTAAAAGCTGAGAACATTTATCCTTTTACAGCCGCTGAGAGATTTGGCTCTCCACACCTAAGTCCTCAGACTGTTACTAAATGTGTAGTTTTTAGATGTCTCTTTTTTAGTTACATGCCCATTTTCAAATGTAATATTCTTACCAGACATGTCTAATATATAGAAGAGCCCAAAGAAATGCTTGGTGTATGGATAACAGGAGAGTCAGTGAGGGAGTCCCAGTAGGCAGCCCCCTGCGGGCTTGTCCGCCCTCACCCCTGCCAGCCTCTGAGGGGCTTCCTGGAGCACAGGTTTGAAAACAACTTGATTCAGGACATTTAAAAAATATTAATAGTTTGTTGAAAAAATAATGTTCTTCCTCAGGGTAGTGGGAAATATACAGAAGAAAGTTCTCAAAAAAAAAGTCTGAGACAAAAATGCACATACCACACACACAGACTTAGCTCTATGCATTAAGTCTTCTCATTTCTTCCTCTGGGTTAGGGTTCAAAGTTTATGTGGCAGTTAATCCCCGTCCCAGTTTTCCTCCATCATCGTCCACGAGAAGCTGACCTAGTTACTTGCCATTCTTGTATCGCTCATTCCCCTCTGCACACAGACTGTTCCCTCATCCTGGATGTCCTTCACCCCCTTCTCTGCCTGGAGAACTCCCCGTGGTCTTCAAGGCCTAACAATCTCTCCTTGATTCTAAACCTCTTAAACATACCTTCTCCCTACCAAACACACACACGCACGCACGCACGTGCGCGCGCGCGCGCACACACACACACACACACACACACACACATACTGAGTCAGTCTCTCTCTCCAAGCAGAACAGCTCCCTCCTCTTTCACTGGTTCTTCATTATTGCACATATCACACGGGTAACTTGGTAAATATTTTCTTATTTGCTTAGTAAATATTTTCCCACCTAGAATATGAGCTCTCTAGGGCTGGGGCTGTCTTTTTCATCTCTATATCCCCAGTATATAGCAGTGTCAGGTACATTGTAAGGATCTAATAAATGTTAGTGGAATAAATGACAAATCTCCCACCTCTACTCCCCACTTTGGCTCCACGTAAAGGGCGAAATAACTATACACAAAATGAACCAGATGTTCCAGTTATAGGCAGTTCCTAAACAAGTTATGTTCTAAGAGCTCGTTTGAAAATTGGTTTTCTGAAACTCAGACACTCAATTCTTTAAATGGCGGTTACGGTCCTGGAAGGCCGCCCATCGAAGCCTCATTGAACCCACAGTATTTCTGAAGAATGGTTTTAACAGTACCATTTCAGCTGCACCTAAACACCATTCACAAAATTGTTTCTGTGGGAAAGTGAAATCCAAGTTCTATTTTGGGACACTAGAAAATTACCTACCCTGTGGTGGCTCTGATTTTAAAGCAGAAAGCGCTTAAGGGGAGCAATCTGGTAGGAAGAGCAGCTTGTATTTGCATACAGACTTTTAAAATTAGATGTATGATAATCTGGAGGTGGGGCAACATGTGGGCACTTCCTTCAGCATGATTAGCATTCCTAACACTGAATTGTGTGTATATGGACTGTCCTGGAGGCGGCTGCCCTGGCCGCCATTGTTGGCAAGAAAGGCGCAGAAGGAAGGTGGAAGGAAGGCATTGGAGCAGGGGTTCCCACAGTGTGTCTCCATACCTGCAACATCACCTGAACAAGGACCTTGTTAGGAATGCAGATTCCTTGGCCCCAACCCAGACCTACTGACTCAGAGATTCTATGGGTGGACTTATCCCAGGAAAAGAAATGACAAGAGTTTTGCAATTTGTCCTTTGACAAGCCTTCTAGGGGATTCTGATGCCTGCTCCAGTTTGAGACGGGCTTTGGGGCACCAATATCTAGTCTTAAAGTTCACTTCAACTATATAAAATGAGGTACAGATGAAAACACTATGAATAAAAAATAGAAGATACCTTCTAAGCCACCAGTTCTCAATCTTATCTGCACAGCGATCACCTGGGAGCTTTAAAAAATACCGATGCCTGGGTCCCATCCTCAGAGATTCTAATTTAATCAGTTTGGGATTTGGCGTGAGCATCGGGATATTTTGTGTGTCCAGGATTGAAAAACCACTGTTCCAAGCCAACTACTACATAATTATTCTCCAAAATTGCCACTCTGACTGGAAACATGGCAACACACACACACACACACACACACACACACACACACACACACACACACACATAGACTGTAAAAATTTGAAAAGTTCACTTGCTTATAATTTACATTTTAAGGTAATAAAATCCCTGAGCATTTATGTATTAATGCATGGTCAGAGGCCCCTTTGGCTTCAGGCAGTTCTAGTATCACATGAAGGTCAGCAGATTATTATGGTCAACAGCTTATGAAGATGTGGCTAGAGTGTCTACATTGGTGAGAAAAGACACCTGCAACAAGTAAGCACACCATCTTCCACCGTTAGGTAAATTGACTTGACAATGCCCAGTTCCATAAATCCTTATGGCTCAGGGATTTAAGAAGCACGGGTAGCCCAGACAGCACTAAGAAAATGATCTCACTAAGAAGGTTTTGACATCAGAATTGTCATGGATAAAATACAAAATTCTCTCTGCATAGGATGCTCTTTTCTACCCATCTCCCTGTGTGGCAAACTCTCTAACTCCCTCCAATCCCTACAGAGAGTCTGAATTCAACACTCAAGCATCTGTAGGCAGGTCTCATGGTCAGCTCAGCTGCCTGAGGAAAACCTGGACTAACAACTGGTGGCCTTGGCTAAGCACAGCCGAGATGCCAGAAATTTTTATACCCAACAAATGAAATAACTCCATGACTTCTCAAGTGTTCTGAACCTTTGAGAGAGAGACAGTGTGAATTTCTTACAAGGTACTAATACTACCTTGTAGAGAAAAAGATTCTAAAGTTATTTTCCAGGCATAAAGATATTTCACCAAAAAAAGTCTTGTTGACTATCCTGACCACTACTAGGAGAAAGAAGTCTCATTTTCCAGTGAACCATGGCTCCCTTTCTCATCATCCAACCTGTAGACTGACACAACCCCCAGGGTTGTTTCAACTGAAGCATTTGCTTCTGTTCAGACCCTTCTGTCAGCTCATATTGTTAAGTCAACTTTAGAATAAGTTCGAAAAATGACAAAGTCAAGCGGTAAAATATGACTGTGATAACTTGTCTGGTTATTTACCATGGTTAAGCAGCAGGATTTAGCACCAGGTTGCCTGGGTTGAAGTCCTGGCTCTGTTACTTATATGTTCTTGAGCATCTAAAATGGGGATAATAATATACCAGTCTCACAGGGTAGATGGGGGGTATTGTGATGAGTTTATTCGTGTAAAGTGCTTAGTGCCTGGCATGTAGTAAGTTCTCCATAAGTTATCTGATCATTTATGGAGGTCAAAATTTTAAGTGCTTAAATATTGTGACCCAACCATCCAATATACAGAAATCTGTCCCACAGAAATAATCATACTAGAATGTAAGGACACCTGGCATTCCCCACATGACTCTTTAATAACAAAAGAACTACAAGCAACTAAATGTCCATTAGTAGGGAACATATAAAATAAATAGTAATTTTATTTTTTATATGATGGAATACCATGCAGCAGATAAGAAGACTGTATGTAGTGAGAGCAGAGTGGAGGTGAAGAGTCCCAACTCTGGAGTCAGAGCACCAAGTCTGATACCAGCTCTGCACATGCTAGCTGTGTTTCCTTGTGCAAGTCACGGAACCTTCTTATCTGTAAAATGGGTATAATAATAGCACCCTCCTCAAGGCCTGAGAACAATGCTTAGCCCACAGTGGTTCTATATAAACATTTGTTAAACAGATGACTGTTGACAAGGAAGAAGAATACACATTTAACTTAACAGTGATTACCCCAAGGAATGGGAATACACAATGACTACCTTTTCGACACTTTTGTACTATTTAACTTTTTTTTAAGGGCACGAACATTTTTTGCAGCCAAACTTAAAAAATATGCCTCGTTTTACTGCATATGACTTGATGATAATTAATTGACACATAATTACAAGAGTCTCATACCAGCAGAAATGTCAGTCAGTTATTATCATTTGCACTTTACATAATGGGAAATAAAGACATGAATAAAGTGAAGTGATTTATTAAGCTCACACATGAAGTTATTTGTAAGATGGAACTAGAACGGAAACAATATAGTGTAATAGAAAAGACATCTGTTTGGGGGATCAGACAGTGCTAGGTTCAAATTCCTTCTACATCTCCTAGCACCTTGCACAAATTATTTAATCTCTCTGAACCTCAGTTTTATTATTTGAACAATGAGGTTAACAATAGTAATGGCTAATATTTACTGAGTGCTTACTATGTACAAAGTACTCTAGCAAGAGCTATGAATGCAATGCATTATCTCATTTAATCCTCACAAAAAGCCTTATAAGGTAGGTAGTATTATCAATTCTGCTTTATAGATGAGGAAACTGAGGCACAGAGAGGTTCAGTGAGTAGCGCATGGCTAATAAATAGTGGGGTCAGGACTTGAACATAAATAGATCAAATTCAGCTGTATATACGTCATTTGGTCCAGAGAGCTGGTGTGGGTGAGTGAAGGTGAGGGATCCACTGCAGGACAGAGTGGACACCTGGAGCCAGCACCCAGCCTCCCCTCGAGGCCAGACTCTCTGTAGATACTTCAGAGGGAGACTATGAGAATACAGCAAGGCACTCAAGAAATTATTTGCTTTTACCCCTCTGATCTAATAAATGATGCTACCTCCTAGAATGTACGACCTCAAATCTGCTTTAATTTTATGTTATAATGAACTTCTAAGGAGACGTGTGATTCTTTCCCTTGTACCATTCACAGTAAAGATAATTGCCCTGTGTACTTCTTGTTTTCATTTAGAAGTGGTAGCCCGTACAGGGCAGGTGACAGGGACAGTGGTTCTTATTCATCTGGGCAGCAGCTTCAGTGCTAATTCTAAACACAGGTGGTGAGAGAGACAGCCAACAGGAAGGCGGAAAGAATCACTGCTGACATGTGCAACTGGGAAGATTGATGGTTTCCCTCTCTCTTTTTCCCCAATGCGTCGGCCTGGGGGCAGAGACGCAGGAGCTGCTGTGCTGGGGACAGTAAAATACACAGCACAATGTCTACCTTGCTGCAACGCTGATTAATGAGACTGAAATGACACAGAAAACAGGCAGTGCTTC
This sequence comes from Physeter macrocephalus, assembly GCF_002837175.3. Lineage (NCBI taxonomy): Eukaryota > Metazoa > Chordata > Mammalia > Artiodactyla > Physeteridae > Physeter > Physeter macrocephalus. Next base: position 78,544,779 of record NC_041217.1, on the reverse strand, counting down.
GGAAGGAGAACTCACAGGCCTTTCTTTCTTTAATGATTTCAACAAAAGCAGTTCCCATAAACTGCTGGGTTTGAACTGGAATATCCCGTGGTTAGAGCAGGCAGGGGTGTATTTGGTGGAATGTGTGGAGCAAAGGGTGAGAGGGTAAGGGGAGTTTGTAATGAAGTAAATTCACTTGTGATTGGTGGGTACAAATCATAACGAATGAATTCCTCTCCTCTGTCTGCTTGGCTGAAAAATGTCATAAAATTCCAGGTAAAATAGCTATTTACTTACCTAACAATGTAAAAAGGACATGAAAATACACCCAAAAAGATTTTTCACCCAGATAAAAGTACTCATTTAGTTTTTTAGAGCTCGGAGATCGTATCACCAATTTTTCATGTTTTACCGCAGCTGTACAATGCATACATTAAAACAGTATTTTCTTTTTGGGAAAAGATGAATTTTAACACTAAATATTATTTCTAGTACTTATTATTAACTACTTACAAGGCATATCCATTTGGATTTCCCACCAGCAGCTCTTCAAACTTAATACTATATCCAAAACCAAATCTATTGACTCATAACCTTCCAGTCTGCTCCCCACAAACCTGCTGGTCTGTATTTTCAATCCTGGCTAATGAGAGAACCATCCACTCAGTCTCCCAACTGTAGGAGTCACCCCAGATTCTTTCCTTTCCCTCACTAGATTCTGTGAGTTAAAATCCTGCCTCCTTCAATCACTAGATATGTGATCTTTGGCAAGTATTTGTGCCTCGGTTTCTTCATCTGAAATCAAGATTTTAATAGTACTATTTCATAGGATTATTATAAGAATGAAATACAGTAAGTCCCCTACATACGAACCTTCAAGTTGTGAACTTTCAAAGATGTGAACGTGCGTTTGCGTGTCCAATCACGTAAGTTAGTTTGTGTGTCTGGAGTAGTCACGTGCGTGCATCCTCTATAAGTGGTTGTGCTTTTGTGTACTTTACAGTACAGTACTGTATAGATTACAGTACTGTACAGTATCTTTATTTCAAGCCCAGGATTTCTGGAAGCAAGCATAAAAGCAGTGGTGATAGAGCTGGTACTACTGTACTTTTCAAGGTATTGTACTGTAAGATCTAAAATGTTTTCTTTATTTTGTGTGTCTGTTTTTTATGTATTATTTGTGTGAAAAGTATTATAAACCTACTACAGTACAGTACTACGTAGCTGATTGTGTTAGTTGGGTACCTAGGCTAACTTTGTTGGACTTAAAAACAAATTGGGAGGGAGGCCCGCATACCCCCCCCAAAAAAAAAAAAAAAAAAAAAAAACAAAAAAACAAATTGGACTTAGCACGCTCTCAGAACGGGATCCGTTCCTATGTAGGGGACTTACTGTATATTAGTACATAAAAAGTGCTTAGAGTAGTGCCTGGCACATAGAAAGTGCTCAATAAATATTAGCTAAGATTGATCTTAAATGTGCTCACCATATATATATATACACACACAAATATACAAATATATATATTATATATATATACATATACACATATATATAATTATACGGGGTGGTGGGTGTGTTAACTAACTTCATTGAGGTAAACACTTCACAATACACACGTGTAACAAACCATTAGGTTGTTCACTTTAAATGTACAAAATGTCAATTTTATCCTAAGCTGGAAAAAATTAGCTATTATTATTAACATTATCTAATCAATTGCTAAATCTTCAGGGATGTTATCCAACACAATTTCACTTCTCCCTCTCTATCAACATAGTCTAATCCCCAATCACCTCACCTGTACTGTATTAGTAGCTTCTATCTGGCTTCTATATCCTCCATACCACTACCTGAACTATCTTTTAAAAATAGTGAATCTACCCTGGTTCTTCCTTTCCTACAGAGTCAAGTCCAAACCCCTCAAGTTAGTGTATAAAATCCTTCACAATGTGACCTCACACACATACAGATTACTTAGACCTGGTAGGGGCAAATATCTCTATGAATGAACCCTAATTAAGCAACTGAGAAGTCCTATGAGAAGTTTTGGGTTAATGTTTTATGTTTAATATTTTATAACATGCTATTTTTCATTCATCATCCTAGCATTAGAGCCAATATCATATTCAACTAAAACCACAAGAGTTATCTTTAGGATCTATAATTTAAAACCCAAAATGTAAAAATATTTATATACCAACTGATATTATTCTAGGTCAGATTAAATTTACAGTATTTCCATTGTTGGGTATAGTGGCTTGAATATGTGCCCCCCCAAATTCATGTCTATCTAGAACCTCAGAATGTGACCTTACTTGGAAATGGGGTCTTTGCAGATGTAATCAGTTAAGATGAGGTCATACTCGATCAGAGTGGGCCCTAAATCCAATGACTAGTGTCTTTATAAGGAGAGGAGAAGACACAATAGAGACATAGAGGGAAAAAAGGTCATGCCGAAGGAAGCAGAGATTGGAGTGACGTAGCTACGAAGGAATGCCAATGTTTGCAAGGAGTCACCAGAATCTAGAAAGAATCCAGGAAGGAGTCTTCCTTAGAGCCCCTGCAGAAGAGCATGGACTTGCTGACACCTTGATTTCAGACTCCTAGCCACCAGAAATGTGAGAGAATAAATTGCTGGTGTTTTAAGCCATCTGGTTTGTGATACTTAGTTATGGCAGCCTTAGAGCATACACTTGGCTAATGTGGTAAACTGATATGGTGAGTCTTTCAGGATCTGTAACTTGCCAGGTTACTGAGCATTTTCTCCAGAGCGGCATAAGCCCATGCTGGGGCAAGGCAGAGTAGAACATGAGCATTCTGCATTGGCTATGATGACTGGCCAAACCACAACCACACATATAATACATAGGTAGTGTGCTGAGGTGCAGGAAGCATTATTGGGTAGACCACATCAAATAAACAAACAGCTAAGATCAACTACAGGGATGTAATCCTAAATGAGATGCTGTTACTTTGTTCTGGGAGAAGCAAAATTCTAGGATCATATTTGCACTGATTCCATAAAATTACTGTACATAGTTACCTTTGCTCCATTTATTCCTTCCATTTAAAAAGTACCTCTGAAATTTTCCCTGTGCTGTAATCACTCAGAAAAATGTAAATTTACACTCAGCAAATACCATTTCCTTTGGTCAAAAAAATATTGATTGTGCACCATTTTTCTGATGAAGTAGTATGATACACACTATTTGAACTGCCGTGGTCTACGGTTGTTCTCCTCTGAAAGGACTATTTTTTCTTTGAAATCTTAAGAGATTATTTTTTGGCATAATTACCCCAGTCCAAATGGTTTTGAGATATAGGTTTTCTTAGATAATAAACAGTGAACTATTTATTTTAAAAACCAAGACAATGTGTCTATAATTTTTCTTTGAAGCTCTTTAGAAAGAATTTTTTTGGCGGGGGGCGGGCTGTGCCGCATGGCTTGTGGGATCTCAGTTCTCCGACCAGGGATTGAACCCAGGCCCTTGGCAGTGAAAGCACGGAGTCCGAACCACTGGACTGCCGGGGAATTCCCTAGAAAGAATTCTTATAATGCTTTGTATGAAATAAGCTTGGGGAAAAAAAGGGAAAAATTCACATTGGGAAACCAGTGTCAGCCGATCATTAATTCACCATCCCTCTTTATATCTGAAAGATCTCTGGAAGTTATAGATGATAGCCCACAATGTCAGAGAACAAACAAACAGTCCAACATATTTTTGACATGCCACACAGTTTTCTGCTTGTCATATCTTTGGGCCTCTTATATAAGTTCTGAAAAAACTGGTAACTTATGTAGATGCAGAGATTGTTGTCAAAGAAGTGTCAGTATGGGGGTCATTTCAGAGTTTCCAATTCCTCACACTTGTTAATAAATCTTAGAAATTTGCACAGTCAAGTACTTAGCTCTTCCTCTAAAACTTCACCACCCCACATTCGATTTTCTATTCATGTTTAATGGAAACGTCATAGTTCTGATTTGCACTCACTGTGTGTGTGTGTGTGTGTGTGTGTGTGTGTGTGTATACATGTACTAAATAATTCTACATTCCTTAGTCAGTTTTCCCATTGTGCATAACAAAATTCAAGAACATTTCTTTAATTAAGGGAGCCTTGCTTTTTCTGATTTTATACAAATTGATGATATTTTTTCATTCTGCTTTAAATTGTCTCATCATTTACTGTTGAATAAGCTGAAGAAACAGTTATCTCATTTATAAGGTAAAGCCGCATCACAGTTTCATTTCTCTAATTCCAATTGTTTCATTTGGAATTTGTGCTTTTTTGTGTTGATCAAGTTGTGAATATATAAACCAAAATAATTATTCTCTTTTATATTTTAGTTCGATTTCCAATTCCAAAAACCTGCCTTTATCCACCAATGAATATTTATCATGTCCTTTTTTCAGTAAACACTGTTTTCCAATAAACTTTCAAGTCTGATTTTATTTTTATATATTTTATCTCTTTATATGGTATAATCTATTTTGATAAACATGCCTTGAGTCAAAAATGAAAAATTTTCAACAACTTCACCACAAAATCAGCACTTACATTCAAACTGTAATGATTTTAAATGCACTTTACCTCTGCATTTTTGAGCCTCCTTTTTCCTCTCCAATTGGAAATTTTTTATGTTGTACATAATTCTCCTTTATGGCTAAATATTAGTAGGTAAGATAATTAGTGTAAATAACAGAGTATTGCTCTTACCTCCAACAATTTCAATCAGATGGCTTGAAAGTACATCTTGAAAGTAGTACACTATTTTTCAACTACTTAGATGACAAATTACTATATATTGAATAATGATTAATGATAAAATACTTGCTACCACAAGTGACATTATTGCTTGCCTCAATTCTTGGACATTTTTGTGGAAAATAACACTGACTTATTTTTTGATATTGCTATTAAATAATCATAGTTATTGAGAAATTAATTGCAAATGCTTGTGTCTTAACCATCAAATAATGAAGAAGAGCAAGAAATGTATGTACCAAGTGAAACAGAGCTGTTTTGTGTAGACAGGCAGAACTCCAACTGGGCAAAAATGATGCTTTTGAAATGTCATCAGTTGAGTTATATTAAAGTATTTTATATATATATATATATATATATATGATTTTCTTTTTTTTATTTTCCATCTTGATCACAATTTAAAAAAAAATAAATTTATTAATTTATTTATTTTTGGCTGCAATGGGTCTTCATTGCTGCATGCAGGCTTTCTCTAGTTGCAGAGAGCGGGGGCTACTCCTCCTTGAGGTGCACGGGCTTCTCATTGTGGTGGCCTCTCCTGTTGCGGAGCACAGGCTCCAGGTGCACGGGCCTCAGTAGTTGTGGCACGTGGGCTCAGTAGTTGTGGCTCGCAGGCTCTAGAGTGCAGGCTCAGCAGTTGTGGCTCACAGGCTTAGTTGCTCTGTGGCATGTGGGATCTTCCCGGCCCAGGGCTCGAACCCGTGTCCCCTACATTGGCAGGCAGATTCTTAACCACTGTGATGCCAGGGAAGCCCAACAATTTTTTTTAAAAAAAGTACTGTTGCAGAAAAAATAGCCCAATGACCTATCAGATGATTTACATAACAAAGTATTTTGCAAGTTCTCTCATGTTTTGAGCAATTTTGCCTTTTTTGCTGGTCCCTATCCCACCAGCTCTGCTGAGTTAATAAGACCCAAGTGTACTTTTTCAGCCTTTTTCTTCCACCACTCTACGCCATGAATTGTAACCTTCTTTTAGTTACCTGAAGAAGCCATATTCTTTCTAACCTCTAACCCTTTGCCCATTCACTCCTCTCTGCCTGGTGTGTCTTTCTTCACCTGCCAAATTTCAATTTATCTTTTAAGACCCAGTTCAGATGTCACCACATTTATGAAGTCTTCCCCATCTTCCCAAGGTAAGTTGAGTTACTTGTTCCTATAAGTACCTACAATGCTTTGTTCTCCCTCTATTACAGCATGTGGTTGTACTGTAATTTACTTTTCCTGCAAGTCTACTACCCTCACCAGTCAGTGAAATACTCAAGGGCAAGATCCATGTTTCCTAACATTCTTAACATCAACAGGGTGGAGGTTTAATACATGTAGATAAATGAGGTAGAAATGAATACTAACTATATGCCACTTATAGAATGCAGGAGCTGGAAGTCTGGTCTCACCTTCCCTGGCACTCAGTAGCCCCAGGGAAGAAGAGGATGAGGAAAGGATATTTACAAGACTAGCAGGGCATTTTCAAATTATCCCCTCCCAGGTTACCTGTGTAAATGCCAGGCATCTTTTAGTCAACAATACCTACAACTATCAGAACACCTTTCCAAATTCTTAACGTACTGTAATTTTAGTTGAATCTATAATAAAATACTATTAGAATAAAATGTGCTGATAAAACTATTTTTATGAACCCCTTAAAAAGTTGTTCAACTCTCCTCAGAATGCGAGCAATCTTACCTTAAGGTTGAGAGTGGATTTTATGTGATAATTTCCTGACATTTTATTTTAGCAAGGTGCAGTTAGAAGGCATTCACAAGTATACAGGGAGCTCATAGTGTAAATCCAATTTGATTTTTGACTAGTTCTGCCCTTAGGTAGAGTGTGTCTAACCTATAATACAGCACTATTTCCTTTTTCTGGAAGACAAGCACTGTGTGCACCCCACCAGGCACCCAGGAGCACACCTAATCCAGCAGGGGCAAAAACACAGCAGAACGCTGCAGGATCAGGATGTTTTGAATTGAGTTAGGGGATGGGATTTATGGGAAAACTGAGTGGAAATGTGGCTATGTTTTTTAATCTGAATCCTTAAAAAGGATAAATTAACAATCTCAAAATCAACATCAGATGTTGTATGATGACTTCAACACGACAAATAACCTCTTAAAACAAAATATTTTGAAACCTAGTTCCTCCTTTGCTGACCTGCTGCTGCTATGGTTCAAGGGGCCAGGGCTTCCACTGTGACACTTCCGAACAACCAAAAGCAACGTGGAGAAAAATGCTTTGGTCCTACTAGTGTCCCTGGTAGTAATGAAATAGCAAACTCCTAATGTTAACTGGCAAGTTGAGGAGAAATGTTATGTTTCAGTATCAGAATCATTTCAACCTCCCTTTATTAGGAAATAATCAATTTGGAATATTAGTTCACTGATTTAAAATCTAAACAAGCCCATGCTACTTTTTATAAAGGATAATAAAACAATTTTCCCAGTGAACAAGTTACCTTTTACTAGCCTCATCTGAACGAGACGGCCTCTGCATACCACAGGTGCTCCATATATGATTACTGACTATATGAGAATGTCATCACCAGTTTCTTTCTTATTCTCTCAGAAAAATAAAAGACTGGAAGTTTTTTTTCTTTTCTTTTTCAAGTGCTGTCTGTCCCTGTCTTCCTTTCCCTTCAGTCTTCTGCTGAAGTAAAGGCACAAGCCATTAAATGTGAAATCTGGATCTTCCCTTACTACATCTGATACAGGATTCCTAACATGGGTTCCAAGCCTCCCTAACACACATGCTAGTCATTCAGTTTTAAGTAAGGCCATCTGAACTATCTAAGTTACCAGAATTTAGTAACTTGGATGAGGCGGCAAAAGCAGGAAGGTGCAGGTTCCTTGGGGGCCACTGAAACTGCAAATATGGGCACAAATATGACATTTCTGAACTTGGACCAGAAGCTACAAGCAGCAGAATAATGTGTGCTAGATCTAGCAACTCACCCTATCAGCCAGCATTGCCAAAACAAAATACTACTGCCATCCCTCATGCTAAGGAAAACCAACACAAAAAACTGGGGGCTTAGAGAAAAGGTTCCATCTATTCAGTCCTGTTTCCAAACTGCAAACTGTTATGGGCTTAGTCTAATGATTATATTTAATTTCATCTAGGCCCTCATTAGGGGTCAAGAGTAGTTTAAATTCAATTACAATAAACTTTCAATAAGCACATCTAGATAACAAACCATCTCTCCTTCCTTCCTTCCTGCCAACCATCCATCCATCCATCCATCCATCCATCCTTGCACCCATCCCTTCAAATATTTACTGAGCAGTAACCATGCACCAAACATCGTGCTATGCAGTGGGGATACAAGAGTAATAAAATACAATCCCTGCCCTTGAGAATTCTGCAGTACAATGACTATCATCCCATGCCTAGCAATTCACTGGTCCATTTTATTTATAGCTGATTTTAAACCTCTAGTCTACTTAAGCCCCAGGAGCTTCCTTCCTTTTATCAGATGACTTCAGTTCTTCTTTACTGAGTTCAATATGTGGCATCATCTTCTCTACTCTGTACTGCCAAATATTTCCATGTAGATAACCATCTTCTCCCCTCTTTTGTTTTAGAGAGGAAAATCCCTCTAAGATTAACCTTTTCCCACTGTGCTGATTTTATCCCTTCTTGTGTTCTTAAGACTATTTCTCCATCCAGTTTTCTTTTGCTTCCTTCCATCTTAAATCTTTATCTCTTTACACATTCTTTCCTATCGTGTAGAAATATAAAAAGAGGTCTAGCCCTATCTGGAGTTATTTCTCCCTTCCCTACTCTTTCCCAATACTGCCATGAGAACCCTGTTGCCACCACCACTTTAACTCCCCATAATCTGGTTTCTCACCCACCAAGTTACTAAAGCTTTTCTAAAACCAGTAATGGTCCCTTAATCTTTCACTCCAACAGCCCCTTCCGTCTTGTTGTTCTTCAATGATCTCTTTGAATCTACCAACTGACGCTCTTTATTATCATACTTTAAAACACTCCTTGATTTCCACAAAACTACAGTGTTGCTTATACTTTAGCCTATCTGGTATCTCCAATTTTGTATGTGTTGGTTCCTGATTTTCTATCCTTACTTGCTAAATGGGGTCCTACCACATAGCAGCGGGTTTCAACTTTTTTCTGCTATGACAGGTAATGCTCACTGAAAGGAGAGTCTCCCTTCTTCCCCTGTTCTTGTTCCCTACTTGGGTCAAAGAACGGCTCATTGACTTGATCAGCTTCAAGGACTGTGCCTGGGTCATGTTTGTTACCAGATGAATCCTGCCCTTTCTGTCATCCCTATAAGCCTGCCTGGGGGCCAGGTCTGGCTCCCCAGACTCTCTCTTCCCTCATTCGGTAGATCAGGTTGATCTCTTGCACCCTCTATCACGGGCAGCCGGTAATTCACATCCCAACTTTTGGGTTTGGTTTAGGTAAAGAGCCTCGGGCCTAATTAAGTTTACCAGAGCTACACACTGGGGTATCAGGCCCATGCTAAGTTGATAATAAAACAGTATTTTAATTCTCATAGGCCACCATATCCACCAAAGCTCACTCAGAGGGGATTCTTTAAAACTAAGAAGGGGTTCAGACAGATAATGGTAGTAAAAAAAAATTTTTAAAGGACAAAAATAAATAAATATCTTTAAAAAAAAAATCACAGGAGTCTGTGAGGGCCTGAGCTGAGATCAGGCACTATTCTAGATGCTGGTAAGACAACGGTGAAGGAAAAGATGTAATCCCTGCACCCTGGAGCTTACCTTCCAGCAGGGAATGGGGCCACTCAGCTCCTCCAACACACTATGCTCTGCTGCAGCTTTAAAGCCACCAGGGCAATAATGTGACCTGAAGGCCCTCCCTTGCTCCAATCTGCCCTGCTTGCAAATCCCTGAAATTATTTTGGCAGAACTCAAAAATCTTTTCATGTTCAATAAATAACAAAGGGCTCAAAATGCTAAATACTTGGTTGAGGTAAAAATGATGAAATCCATTCATACTAAAGTACATCAAATAATAATAACAACGACAGTAGTAAATGTATATTGAGCACTCTGCTGTGCCAGGCTCTTTTCTTCACATTCCTTGCTTAACTGTCACAACAAACCTATAACAACAAAATAGTAGGTGCTATGACTAGTCCCATTTTACAGGTAAGGTGACTAAGGCACAGAGGGGGTAAATAACTGTGATGTCAAGTCATCGTTAGAGCCAGAAGTCTGGCTCTAACAATGACTTGACATCACAGCCTTTCCCTTATTTTTTTTTTTTTTTTTGCGGTACGCGGGCCTCCCTCTGCTGCGGCCTCTCCCGTTGCGGAGCACAGGCTCCGGACGCGCAGGCTCAGCGGCCATGGCTCACGGGCCCAGCCGCTCCGCGGCATGTGGGATCCTCCCAGACCGGGCGCGAACCCGGTTCCCCTGCATCGGCAGGCGGGCGCGCAACCACTGCGCCACCAGGGAAGCCCCTTTATTTTGTTTTTAAGCCAGGGTGGGGATCTGAGAGCAGGCAAAAACTATAGGAAAAACAACTCGCCAACTACAGAAAGGGACAGTCCAGCCTGGGAGTGACCAAATGGAAGCTGAGAAGTTGTCAGCATGTGCACAAAGCTTAGCAGGGATAATGCTGCTAAGAGTCATCAACACTGCTTTGCTTGATGTACGGTTTGGAGATTTCGTTTATGGTTCTTAGCGTAGGAGAACTATTTGTTGTTCTCAATACCATATCTGAAGAGAGAAAAGAAGAACAGGAAGATTCTGAGAGTAAAGTCCCTGGATGATAAGATGAGCGTGCAGACAGTACTAGTTTGGAGCAGAATAAATAATAACTTTGGCACAAGGCACACAACCAGAGTGTTGCTGTCCATGACACCCCCTTTAGTAGCTGGCCAGAACCCAGACAGGGATTCTCCAGCTTCCTAGGTCAGCGTGGGAGACTTGGGAGTGGCCCTAATATTTAGGGTCAGCTTGTCGACCATTCCTGTCCACAAAGAAAAGTAATGCCGTGGTTAGGGCTCTGAAACTCCTCCTGCCACCCCCTCCCGGCGTAAGAGGCAAAACGGCAATTGCCCTACGATTTTACCTACTGCAGAAGCTATAAATTCATCCCTAAGTACATCCTGCAAAGACCCAAACTAAGCTTGCTGTATCAGAGCTTAGAGTTAGATGGCCTCCAGCTACCTTAAAACACAGCCATATGCTCCCTGATATTACAGGTCCTATTATGCAAGGCTCCTCCCCAATCCCAGAGGAGACCAAACGACATGCCATTGCTTGCTGTTGCTTCCTATCCACATTTTTAAATAACAGAATAAAAAGAAAAAAAAAAATCCAGCCACAATTGGCTCCAGTTGGTGTGAATAATGAGATGTGGTTGTCAGAATCCTGGAAAGCTGCCAGCATGGTCATTAGCTGGCCAGATACTGGGCCCACATATAAAAAGGGTAAGGAATACAACTTTAAATGAGGTCAATTTTAGGGAGACTTTAAATTTGGCATTTGGGTGTGAGATGAAACAATCTAGGAATTAAAATCCTCCTTGCATTAAGTGCTCTCCATAAGAAAGGGTATAGGTTGTGATGAGATGGAGCTTCCTCAGTTTTGGGAATCAAGCTTTGCCCAGTTAAAACTGGCCCTTTTTTTGAAGTGTCTGATGGAAGAATCCTAGCTTTGACAAGTCGGCAGTAATCCTTGTGATCTATCTTACTGGGATATATATTGTCACTGCAAAAATAAAACATACTACAAAACTGGAGAGCAGATCCTGCCTGTGATCATTAGACAGACTGGACCAAGTGCCTCAAGCCTTTGATGCCCCTGACATATTATTTTCTGGATGGTGTCCAGCAACCCAGTGCAGAATAGCTTTTTCTCTACTGTATCCAGATGGCAAATGGAAGAGATCAAATTCAACAGTTTCAGAGCTAACCTTAATGGATGTGAAAGGCTGGCTTCTCTACCAGCTTTTCAGGGATCTACAATACAAAAAAGGCCTTTGAAAAAAGAGACAAATAATTGGCATTTTTTTTTTTTTTCCTCTCTTCAAAACTAAACCGTGGATGTGGTAATCTGGTTTAAATCCATCTTCTGGTTGAAAAGGACAGCCAAATATCTGATCAGTTCTAATCACTGGCACTCTCATGACACTTTCTGTGAAGTTCAGATGGGTGTTGCTCAATATTCTCGACAGTTTTGTTTTTTTTTTTAACCTTTCAAGCAAATATTTTCAATCTTCCTCTATTTCCTTCAAACATTAATTATATATATATATATATATATATACTTAAATGTTTAAGCAGCAGCATTTTATAGTAAGATTCACACACCCTCCACTAAAGGCTGAATTTCAGAATTGGCTATCATGAGCCTTACACATTTGTGTTATTGTATAAGCATACACTAGAACTTCACTATGAAGCCATCTGAACACAGAGGCATATGGTATGACAGTCTACCTCCCTCTTCAGACAAGAGATTTCACTCGCTGAAGTACCAGAAATACTTCATTATGAAACAATTTCACACAAAAGTCCTATGGTGTAGATCATAAGACCAGCTTTGTAATTAGTAAGTGGTAGAGGAGACAATAAGGAAGTAGGCTTTGAAAAGAAGAGAATAAGTTTACCTTCCATGAGTCAACAAAACAGATAGGTCAACTTAAAGTAGGAGTTCTTAACCTGGGTTCATGGACTTGTAAAACTGTACGCAAAGTTTTGAGAATTTATGTACATATTTTGCTAGGTAGAAGGTCCATACTTTAATGAAAGGAAATAGTGATGCCCCCCCAAAAGTAGAAGAACTCTGAGGACAAGACTTAATGGAAACAAGATGAGGTACATTAACATATCTAAAGAAAGAATATGCCTCCTGGAGGGGTGGAAGCTTAGAAAAAGCAGCTCTTTTGGGAAAACTTTGGCCATGTGTTTTAAAGCAATGTCCAAGGGAAATAGTGCTATGACAACAGCCAGGAATATACTGCCCAAGGAGCATGTATGTTCCAAAATGGGGATGGAGCTTCGGGTTATCATAGCTTAATTACACTAGCCAATGAGGTGATCCAATGAACACCCTCCCACACCTTGTTCTGATTCCACACCCATCAAGCTACCTTATTTAATAATGTGGCTTCCCAATTAAATTTTCCTGCAAGTAATCAGTGAAGAAAAGTAGCTAGTCCTCCTGATCATTCTCTCTTCATATATGATATATGGTGTGCATGTATGCATCTGCAAGCACGTGTGTGCAGATGTGCACATATGCATAGACGCATGTGAATTGGACTCCTACCTACCTGGCTACTACTATCTTGGCTGGTTATTCTCATCATCCCAATCTCTTAATGTTGAAATGCTCAAGGCTCAGTACTTGGACATCTTTTCTCTTTCCAAAAACACTGCCTAAATGATCACACCCATCTCATAGCTTTAAGCAGTCCGAAGACTTACAAATTTATATCTCTATCTAGACATCTCTTGAGGTTTGGTCTCATACATCCAACTGCCTACGTGACTTCTCCACTTAAATGTTCACTAGGCATCTAAACTCCACACGTCTAAAACTCAACTCCTGACCTTCCCTCCCACCCCCAAAGTCTTACTCCTCTTGCTGTCTTTACCATCTTTGTAAGTGGCAAATTCATTCTTCCAGTTGCTCTAGCCAAAAACCTTGGAATCAATCTTGACTCTTTCCTCCCATTGTACATCTATCTAATGAGTAAAAAAAAAATCTCATTGGCTCTATATTCTTTAAAATAAATATCAAGAATGTGACCACTTCTCATCTTTGATGAAACCATCTTTACTACTCATCCTTGTCCAAGCCACTATCATCCCTTTCTTGGATCTTGTGCTTACGTCTAATTACAAGACATTGCTTCTATCGTGCTCTTCTATTTTTAACATAACAGCCAGGGTGAAGTTTAAAAACTTGTGTCAGCCCACATTCTTTCTCCAAACAAAGCATTCCAATGGCTTTGCAACTCAATCCTAGTAAAAGACAAAGTCTTTACAGTTGCTTCTAAGATTCTATACAATTGACTTCTCTACTTCCACCTTCCTATTAGCCATCTGACTTCATGTCCTACTACTATAATGGACAGCATAATGCAAAACCAACCTGAGGTTAGGACCCTGGCTCCTTTCCCTTTTTAACTATCTGCATTTTGTTGTCAGTGTGACAAGTTACTTAACATCTGTTTTACAGATCGTCATCTGTAAAATGGGGCCAATAATTGCGCTGCTTTATAGGGTTGTTCTGAGCATTATATGAGTTAATATGTACAAAGTAATTAGAAAAGTATCCAACATAGTGAGTACTATATAGTATTTGTAAAATAAAGAAAATGCTCATTCTTCTTAAGCCACACTGGCTTCCTTGCTGGTCTTCAAACATGCCAGGTAAGTCTCCCACCTCATGGCCTTTCCATTTTTGTTTCCTCTGCCTGGAACCATCTTCCCGCAGATATCTACCTTGTATATGTTCTCACCACCTTCAGGTCTTTTCTCAGATCTCACCTTCTTAGAAGCCTTTGCTGACTTCCCAATTTAAAACTGTAATACCCCGTGGCAGTTACCATCTCCTGCCCCTGCTTTAGTTTTCTCCATATCAGCCATTATCATCTAACATACTATATATTTTAATTACTTGTCTCTCTCTCGGGAATGTAAGATTTTGTCTGTGTTCTTCATTGGTCTATCTCCAACACTTAGCACACAGTAAGTGCTCAATATTTGTTAATATATCAATATGTGTACAATATTCATGACCTTATTACTCCCATGAATTAGAAATGAGGACATACTTCACCAGGTGACATATCCAAATAATATACTGAACAGAATCTTTTAATAGTTCAGGAAACATTGGTACAAATGGTCCAAAATGTCTGACATGACTATATAAATGGGAGAAGAATAGATGTTTACACTTACTCAGCACTTTGTTGTATTCTCCCCACCTCCTAAATTGATTAAAGGCTTAGCAAGCTGGCTCTCTTTCTACCCTAACTTCCATCATCTGAAAGAGTTCAATTATCAGGGAGATTACCCATCCAATATTCTAGCATTCAAAACATTTGTTTGAACTCTTCAACCTCAACTACCTGGTCCCATGGTCACACCCTGGACCTTGTCATCACCCAGAATTCCTCTGTTTTTGAAATCATAAATGTCAATATTCTACTCAGTCTATGACCTTCCGCCGTTCAACTTTTTCATGCTTTTATTCCCACTATACTTGCTCTCCAAGCTCACTTAGAAATCAGAGCCTTTGATTTTTCCATTCTCTCCTGGTGCAGCAGTCCCTATCTGATCTCTCTTCTTCCCTACCCAGCCTGGCCCCAAGGTCAATCACGTGGACTATGCTCTCATTAGCAACCTCAACTCCCCTTGCCATAAATAATGTCCTGACAGCCATGAAAAAACTCCAATCCTGGATCAAGGCTAGAAAGCTCATTCTTCATTTATATACTTTGGTAGCTGAGCACTTTAGGTGAAAAATCTTAAAACAATGCAGAATCTACCTATAAATTTAAGTTATAGTTCCTTAGGCCCTCAACTCTCAACACTGCTTATTGAACAATTTTTTAAAACTTATAGTACTCACAATGTGCCTGGTACTGTTCTAGACACTTATAAATATTAACTCATTTAATGCTCACAGTAATTCTGTGAGGTAGGCACTATTATTGTCTCCGTTTTACAGATGAAGAAATGAAGGCACAGAAAGGTTAAGTGACTTGCCAAGGCCATATTGCTAGCTAGTGGGGGAGCTTACTAGCTCCAAACTCTGGCAGTCTACCTAGAGAGGTCAAGCTTTTAACTCATCTTACAGATGAAGAAAATGAGGTAGAGACGTTCAGTAACTTGCCCAGCAATTTCCAGTAACCAAGTAGAAGAACCTGACTTTGAACCCAGGCAGTCTGACTTTAGTACCCATCTACTAAAGCACTAACTTATTCCACCATCTCTGGACTGAAGCCTCCTGAGAGAATTATATCCATCAGGTTTTAGAGTTCCTGAATTTCCCATCCCATTCCCAGCAAACTCATCTAGACCCACAGCCATTTCTCCTAGTCTCAGAGTTGATCTGTCTTGCCTAGTGTTCAATCATTTGCTCTGGATTGCGTTTCTTTCCATCTCTTCCTGTATCTTCAGTCTCTCCATCTTCACTGGCTCCTATAATCATGCTCAACTCTGTTCCATCCTAAAAGACCCTACCTCCAAAAAATTCTCTTGGTCAGGCCATTTTTTAAAGCTCCCTTCTCCCGCTCTTGGCACTTCCTTCTCATTCATGCTCCTCAAACTTCCTCACCTCTCATCTCACCATCATTAATCTGCACCAATAACTCTTCTAAAGCTGTTGTTGTTACTAATATCATTAGTGATACACCAATTATAAACTCGAAGGGATAATTTTTAGTCTTTATCATACTATAGCACTATCTTTTTCTTTGAATTTTTGAATTTTATTTTCTTACACAGCAGGTTCTTATTAGTTATCCATTTTATACATATTAGTGTATATATGTCAATCCCAATCTCCCAATTCATCCCCCACCCCCACCCCTGCCGTAGTACTATCTTGCTCTTCATTTTCTCTTTGAAATTCTCTAGCCCTTTGATCCTTAGATCCACACTCTAATGATTCTTCTCTCATCTCTCTCTTTGTTGGATTTTTCAACTCTGGTCTCTCTCTCAATTTGAGACTACAAAGGGTTAAAAACCCCTGATTTTTAAAAAATTTTCCCACTTTACAGGCTTTTCTTGATGATCTCTCTAAAGACATAAATTTAAGTGCTACTCAGCTGACAGTAATCCCCTCAGTGGTCTTGGCTTTGTTACTGTTTTTTTGAAGAGCCACTCCTCTCTCTCCCCATCCCTTCTAACATGTGGTCCACGTGGAAGCTGGATGACCCTACCTCCACAGTCCGTGTAAAGGCAGGCATTTGACTCTCAGGAAGACAAGAGTCATGGAAGACTGACCAAAAGTCTGCTACTTAGACAGAAAAATAAGATGAGGGGATAAGCTGTGTCTCTATTTTGAGTCATAGATATGTTAATATATTCTCAATCAAAATTAAGGACACATGGTCTGCTAAAGAATTTCTGTTCCATTTTAGAATGTGAAAAACAATGTGGGAGATGTCATGTGGATGCTGAAACATTGGAATTTCCAAGACATTTTAAAGATTGATGGGTACAACTGGTTCTGGGTTTAACAAGATGTTTGGCCACTATAGTCAC
Organism: Physeter macrocephalus; assembly: GCF_002837175.3. Lineage (NCBI taxonomy): Eukaryota > Metazoa > Chordata > Mammalia > Artiodactyla > Physeteridae > Physeter > Physeter macrocephalus. Next base: position 78,527,804 of record NC_041217.1, on the reverse strand, counting down.
GGACTTATCAGGAAGATGCTGCTATCAAACCCGTCTAACAGACATGACATTCTATAACCGTTCTATGATTAGGCTAGGTTGATTTCGGGTTTTATTAAACATGTAAATGATAAATTGGTAAGCAAGCATGACAGTAAACTTTCCTTAACTACTAAGATGCCACTAGGCTACTTTAAAAGAAGAAAATGTAAGTTCTTTGTACTGTAGACATAAATTCTTGAATCATACTACTCTACTCTTATCATGGTGCAAAGAAAAATGAAATAGCACTAGATGGGAAGCTTACAAATGGCCTGTCTACACAGTAGAACAATGCAGTGAGACTTAGGGCTGTTTTCTATATCTCTGCAGAGCATACCAAGATCTATAGAGCAAAGGTCCTAGGCATGCCTTCACAGGTTGCTTTAAAGGGACTTAAAATGAACAACTAAGAAAAAAGGCATGTTGCCACAATAAATGAGCCTTTTACTTCCTCATGAGTTGAAAGCGTACTCTTGATAAAGCACGATGTCGGTTGTTGTATAGATAATATGCACATTTATTGAACCAGACAGCCTCTTGAGGCAAAACTAAGCTCAAAATAAAAACTTCTCATCTTAATCCTCAGTCTACAAACTTTAGTATAATATATAGAGGTAGCAAACCCCAGTATAGTTAGATACACCTATGAAAAATACAATTAGGGCCAGAGTGACAGTAAGTCAGTTATAGCAACAAGTTGGAAATTCACAGCCTACTTGGAAAATTATTGAAATGAAACCAGTATTATCTCCCAGGCACTTATAAACATCTGGATACTTAAGGCAATAATAAGATCACTTATTAACTGCAGCAAACATTGAAAATCTTCTGTATTTGAGTACATAAAAATATACACAAAAGTGTGTGGTTTAAATTAACAATAGGCTAAATGCCAATGGTATGAACTTTCTCATGTCTTATTAGATGTATTTTTCACTGAATTCATTCACTCAATAGATACTTATTGACCTCTTTCTGTTACAGGAATTATTATGCCAAAGGTTTAAGTAATAACTCATTTTCTCTCACATTTAGTTATCATAGCCAGGGCTCAACAGGAAGAATTCTTCCTGTTCCGTCTTTCACAACTGGGGGTGGCCTCCAGGAACATTCCCCTGATAAGGTCGGCCTGCTTAGTGGCAGCCTGAGGCTGCACCTGTGGAACAACGTATGTATCATAAACTATTTCCTGCTGGAGTGTTCACAAAAGGTCTAAATAAAAAACAAAAACAAAACAAAACAAAAAAAACCCCAGGCTCTCCATCTGTCCTAAAGCAAATGTCTATAAACAGAGAGAATATAAGGCAGGATTTGTTAATTTCTATAAGAAAGGTACAAAGTCCTGTAAAATTTCAAAATGGGAGCAATCATTTCCAGCTTAAGAACAAAGTTTTCTGGAACCTATCTATGAGTTTTGTTTTCGTTGTTTGCTTGTTTTTTATTTTAAAGAATGGTGGCATACAGACAAATTAGAATGGGAAGAAAGGTCTTTCCAAGAAGAGACAGTGACATTAACAAAGAAGCAAAAGGAAACAGCTCTGAGCAAACTTGGAAATTCTCTTAACTCCAGGACAAAGGATCCATGTAGGACAGCAATGGCTTAGAGAAGTATTTTGGATCTGGGCTGTGGAAGGTCTTGAAGGTAGGGGTATAAGGAGTCTAAGCTTTATGAGAAGCCCCCAAAGGTTCTGAGCAAGGGAACAATATAATTAGCACACTGCTTTTGGGAGGTTAATCTGGTCAGACTGATTTTATTTTGTGGGGTTGGGGGAGGAATCAAAGGTTATTAAGATTGATAAGGGTAGAGGAGAGAAAGGCTGCTGAGGAGAATTATATATTATTGAAGAAATAATCATCATCAAGCATAGAGGACCCACTAGGTGCTGTGCGCTGGCCAAGGGCCTTTATACATATGGCAGAATCTCGAATCCACATAAAGTTCTTACCATGTGAGTATTACTATTAATACTGTGCAGATGAAAAAACTGAGGCGTAGTGAGGTTGAGTAACTTGCCTGATATTACACAGTTAGCATGCAGTGGAGCCAGGCCTGACTGATCCCAAAAGCCATGCACCTTCTGCTCTACCACACTTTCTCTTAGTAAGAAGTCAGTCAACTTTAAGATGACAAGTACAGGGCTTCCCTGGTGGCACAGTGGTTAAGAACCCGCCTGCCAACGCAGGGGACACGGGTTCAAGCCCTGGTCTGGGAAGATCCCACATGCCGCGGAGCCATTTAGCCCATGCACCACAACTACTGAGCCCGCATGCCACAACTACTGAAGCCCGCGTGCCTAGAGCCCACGCTCCTCAACAAGAGAAGCCACCGCAATGAGAAGCCCGTGCACCGCAACGAACAGTAGCCGCAACTAGAGAAAGCCCGCGAGCAGCAACAAAGACCCAACATAGCCAAAATAAATAAATAAATAAAATAAAATAAATTAAAAAAAAAGACAAGTATGACGTTCATGTGACTGTTGATCCTCTAGACACTTGCTTCTCTGGGTTACTGAGTTTCACAGCTTGGTGGCGTGGGGGTGTCTGGAAAATGCCAGCCATAGGAGAAGCCAACGTTGCCTGCACACAAGGACTTCCCTTCACAACCAAGATGGCCAGGTAACCAGTATCCACGGAGGGCCAACCTGGCTCTCTCCCTGGATTTGGCAAGGGCTCCACGTAGTCTGGTCCTTAACATCTCCCTTGGGACTCCACCTTCATGCTACACACCTACCCCCAGCCCAAGAGGCTCTTCTCTCTTCCAGTAAATTTATGGACTGGCTGCTCAGACCATTCTCCCCATGGGAGGACAGGAATCCAAATCAGGGATTTAAGTAAACAGCTCCATTTCCCTTCACAATTACATTCTCCTATTTTCCCAAAAGGGGCCCAAAGTAATATAGTAAGAGTGAGGCTGAATGAATATAAAATGGAATGGTCCATGCAAAGTTCATGGGAGTATAGGAAATGTTCATGGGAGTATAGGAAATGTTCATGAGAAGCCCTTTGGAGTATAAAATAAACTCAATGTTCAATGTTGCTAATTGTAAAGGCTCAACAGCATCCCAATTAATGTACTGATTGGTAATAATTCACTTTAACTCAATTAATTACAGACTCTGCTAAGAACTTTTGGAATGAGAAACTTTTAGAATAAAATTCTTACTTATCCCTTGTTGAAATGGCCCACAACACTAATTACTTTAATCTTTCCCATCTTCTCACTTTGCACCTCCGTTACTTTTGAAGAAAATACTCTAGCTATAAATCCCAACTAGACCCTAGATAGTGGTCCCCTGGCCATCTGTCAGCTTCAGCACTCACCACCTTCCCTCTGCCTGCAAGGTGGTGCACAGGTGGACCTTTTAGCTATAGACTGTGTATAAATACAATTTCCTGCACGCACCTTGGGACTTATGTGTTAAAAGCCCTTATTTTACACAGGGCAATCCTAGTGGCAGTAGCCAAATAGTGACATGGAGATAAATTTACAAGGCAGCTTTGCTCCTTTCTCATAATTCATTGAGCCAAACAAGACTGTAGGAACAGCAACAACAAAGGATGATTTGTAATTTCTACTCTGCATGTCACCATGCCAAGATATATAAATAGCTTTCATGGAACAGATTTGAAAGTTTGCATGGCAGTTATCAGCTTATTAACATGGGTAATTTGTTTAAGAATTTAACATATTTTATTACACTTAATATACAGAGTTTGGAATCAGACTACCTGGGGTTACATCTTGGCTCTAATACTTGCTATGTGACCTTGGGTGAGTTATTTAACCTCTCAGTATCCTCATCTATAAAATGGGGCTAATGTTAACACTCATCTCATTGGGTTGTTAGGATTAAATAAGCTAATGCATGTCAAGTGCTTCAAACCGTGCTTGGTACATGGTAAGCATCCTACAAATATGTGCTGGTACCATCTCCCCCTGTCATCAACGTATTTAGTAATAACTGAAATTATCACAGTCCTATCAGACCAGGGCCCAAAAATAAATTAAACGTTAATTCAATTTTAGTACAAATAAGAAAATAATATCCACTGAACTAAAACTTAAAAGAATACTAATATTTACTTAGATTCATCATCACTATAAAACTGGTAAAAAAAATGGGAAGATATAATGAAAACTTAATCAATGAGTAAAAGTTTTAGATGGCTAAATAGTGAAACACTGTGTCCTCAGAATTAAATGAGAATATGTGAAGCATTCTGAAAACTACAAAGTGTTGTATTAGAACAGAATATTATTATTAATGGAAATAATAGATTCTACTTGAGAATGTTTTACAAGGTGAGATTTGTTATTTTATTTTATGTTTTTGAATGCCTTGAGGAAAAATCTACAACTATTATCCCAAGAACCTTAAACAAGAAGCAACGTATCCAAGGTCATTCAGGGCTCCATCCATGATGGAGTTGCCTGGCACTATAGAGTCACAGCCAGAACACCAGGACAGGAATGTGAAGGAGAAACTGACATCTCTGTCTGTCCCCAGGTTGGTGTCCCAGCCTAGAGGGCAGGGAATGTAAAAGTGGAAGTTGTGAGAACCTCTGTGGGTTAGAAATCAGGGTAGCTTGACTGTGCTTTTGAAGAGACAAAAGGGCAATCAACAAGGCAGTTCTCCTAAATGCCCATCAACAGAGGAATAGATAAAGAAGATATGGTACATACATACGATGGAATATTACTCAGCCATAAAAAGGAACGAAATTGTGCCATTTGCAGAGACATGGATGGACATAGAGACTGTTATACAGAGTGAAGTAAGTCAGAAAAAGAAAAACAAATATTGTATATTAACATATATATGTGGAATCTAGAAAAATGGTACAGATGAACCTATTTGCAAAGCAGAAATAGAGACACAGATGTAGAGAACAAACGTATGTATACCATGGGGGGAATGAGGATGGGATGAATTGGGAGACTGGGATTGACATATATACACTACTATGTATAAAACAGATAACTGATGAGAACCTACTGTATAGCACAGGGAACTCTACTCAGTGCTCTTTGGTGACCTAAATGAGAAGGAAATCCAAAAAAGATATATGTATATGTATAGCTGATTCACTTTGCTATACAGCAGAAACTAACACAACATTATAAAGCAACTATACTCCAATAAAACAAAAACAAAATAAAACAAAACAAACAAAAAAGGCAGTTCTTAGCCAACCAGAAGTAGGTTCAATGCAAGGAAGGCTGAGTGCCAAGAAAAAAGAAAGTTGTAGACGAATTTTGGTAAATGATTACAGGACCATTAGAAGTCAGGTGATGGGGTGGTACAAACCTAGGTATGACCTTGCTTTGTTCAGTAAGCAGGGAAGTTAAGAAAAAGTGTTAAGCCTCTGGTCTGACTGGGAATAAAAGATAGGGTATTGCTAAGAAATGATATAGAGAGAAAACTGTAAATGGCTGAGCAGAGTTAAATTCAGTCAAGCTGGAGTCAATGTTATCATCTCTGTGCCTATAAATTAACTCTATGCCTCTAGTGTCTCACATGGGCAGAGCAACTTCTATCCTAAGCAAGTACATTTCTCCTGTGGAAATTCAGGAAGAAGGCTTAGGCCTCATGCTGCAGTCTCTAGAAGAGAAATTCCTGAACCCCTGATTGGTGGTGGTAAAACAGAATCAAGAGCAGAACTGGAGTAAGTGCTCTCTGGGAGGAGACTTGAGGCCAGGTTCGTCACGATAGTGACAATAGTGATGGAGTGGTCCATAGCATCATCTTTGTGCACAAACATCAGCATATTATGCAGAAGTAAGCTGTGTTTGGAATGAAAGAAAGAAGTTAGAAAGGAAGGAAGGAAAGAAAACTGATTGCTATTATCTCAAGTTCTCTCATAGCTTAAGATAAACGAAGAAAGGTTGCATTTTATTGATAAAACACATACATACCAAAGTAAGTACTCCCAAACTACTCATTTACAGAGTAGCTCCTTAAAAATAATTAATCCATCATATGTTGTCCTAAGCCAACAAACTCACTAGGATGTTTAAGGAAGCTGAAGTATTTTTCAAACTTCATCTTAAGAAGTCCAACACTGTGTGGCACCATCTCAGTGGCCCCTCATTGTATGTGGAGGGAAGGTGGTAGGCGGGGCTGGGAAGGGCTAAGCAAGCAGGGCTGTAGCTACTTTTCTATTCCTTAAATCAGAAAACCTCTACTTTTATCTGTTTTATCTAAGAGGGATTCACATAAGATTTTATTTGATAAGAGACTACTACTGGTAGAGTGGGAAAAGCACAGGCAAGGCTGAGTGTGAATCCTGGCACTGCCATTTACTAGCTCTCTGACTCGGGAAAATTACCAGAATAATTTATAATTACTAAATAATCTCTCAGAGCCTTTGTTTCCTGTTTAATACAATGGATAGAATAATATTCACAGGATTTTTGTGAGAAGTAAATAAGATAACGCATGTATAGTACATAGCAAGAAGCCTTAGCACATAACAAGCCTTAGCTAAATGTTAGTTCCTTCTCTGAAAGACACAGGGATATGCATGCATACAGGCTTAAATATACAAATATATATATCCTATGTATATGCGTAAGCCTCCGCGGACAGTTCTGTAACCTGCAGCCATGCAACAGGTATACTGAGAAAGGATCTGGGGGTCAGCAGCCTCACCCTCTTCATAATTTCCTGGCTATGGCTGCCATAAGACTTGCTAGCATAAATGCTCAGCATTTATCGACTGTTCCTCCTCTATATTTTTAGCAGTTACCATCAGTAGTTTCCATCAGCTACACAAAGAGATTTCCAAATTGAAATAATTATTGTTTTGAATGAGCTAAGTCAGTTCACAAGGAAAATCAACCTAAAAAGCATTTTAAACAAATGGACTCATAGACTAAGCTTAAAAGGAGCTTTAGAGTGGATCCACGCAACAACCTTATTTAAGAAAAGCACAGAGAGATGGGTAGCCTGATCAAACTGGCACAGTTAGCAACTAGTAAAATTCCCAAATGGCCATAGCAGCTCCTGATAGCTTTCCAGGATGAGTAGCTCATGTTGCATGTTGGATGAACAATACAAGGCAGAGAAAAGCTAAGGGAAAAGTCACTGGGAACATTACCCCAGTTTAATGCCATTAAGATCACAGAAACCTATAATAACACATTATAATTGCAAAATATGGAGTGAAATGCCAACAATAAATTTTACCATCCTAATTCCATAATTAATTAGCTTTTACTTAACTAAAAAGTAAAATATGTTTTTACTTTTTTTCCATATGTTTAAAATAAGGTCTTTTACTTTTTTTTCCGTATGTTTAAAATAAGGTCTTAATACCTGCCTTAAAGCCTTGTTATGAACAATATCTCTACCGGAGTATTCTTGCCAAAATCCATAACCTCAGTCTAATCATGAGAAAACATCAGACAAACCCAAATTGAGAGACATTCTATAAAATAATTGACCAATTCTCTTCAAAAAGGCCAAGGTCATGAAAGACTGAGGAATTGCCATAGATTGGAGGAGACATGACAACTAAATGCAATATGGGATCCCAGATTTCATCATAAATCAGGAGGAGACTAGTGGAAAAACTGGTGAAATCTGAAATTGTCCCAAGTTAATTTCTTGGCTTTGTTAATTGTATTATATTGTGCAAGAAGAAGCTGCTTGGTGAAGGGTATACAGGAATACTTTGTACTAATTTTGCAACTTTGTGTATCTCAAATTTTAAAAATGCTAAAAAAAAAGAGAGCAATTTTTTAAAAAGCCTTGTTGTGAGAACTAAATACAAGATAAAAAATTTAATACATTGCCTATTTTTTTGCAGGCACAATTCCTTCACTGAATGGCTACATTTAGCGCCATAAACAGTAGAAACAGTATGTTAATACTGGCCAAACCCAGGTTGGGACAGCTAATAATGAAGTGTGTTGTCCAACTGTGATAAAAATGTGGACACGTTACACTGCACCTGAATGATTACAAATATTCTTGCAAAAGTCTTCTAATCATCAATATTTCACTCTTTGCACAATACAATCATGAGTTAGTGCTTAAAGAAGTCTGGATTCTGTGTTTGGTCAATGATGACAGGCTTAAATTTACCTAACGCCATCATCGTTTAAACATAACATGTCAGATCTTCATTCCTCTGACTGTGACTACTCTCGTCTTGTCAGACTTCAGCGGTTTTCTGTGAGGTAACACCTGGCAAAATAAATCACTTTTATATAAATTGTAGACATCTCATAATGAGTATGCCTTGATACACTTTTATTTCTGTTTTCTCTCTAGTTTTTAATTTAAACTTGATTCTACATTTAGCCTTGAGGGACAAAAGCCTGCTCTTGAGATAACTAAAGGTCCCCAATGCCAAGCTTATTACCCAAGATTTTGCTTTTTTAAGAAACATTAAAACAACCTAGGAATTGCATTACTCTAGCAAAGTACTGCTGTGGCTCATACGCTTTTGCTTTTCACCTCAGGGAGTAACTGGTGCAGCCAAAACTAATAACAAGCAAATTGCTATTTGTTAGTTTTTGATTGACTCACTCATGTGATAAATATACATTTCTTTCCACCCCTGCAAAATAATTTTTGTTTTCTACAAAGGTTATGAGATATCATAAAAATGTCTAATGCATCTGGTTTAAGGCTCCAATTCTTCCTTCACATATTTCTGCATCTGTTCACAAAATCTCTTTGACTTCAAAGGAAGCTTTTCAAGAGAAAAAGAAGATACATACAGGAAAAATGGCCATAAATTTTTAGTTTTCTAAAGCCATTTTAATAACTTTTCTAAGGCCATTTTAATAACAGCACTGTGGGACAAGTAAATATCTCTCTCAGAGAGCTACAATATCACAGATGATATAATGACTATACATTTATCTGAAGATTTATGTTTTATAACTTTATTCTGGGTCTGAAAGCGATATATCTTCAACTTAGAACATGTGAAAAACACATCAAGCTTAAAGAAGAAAACTTAAATCACTTTTAATCCACTATTTAGGAAAACCAAAGAGAAACAAAAAAGTTAAGAATAGTTGTTTCCTTCCAGTCTTTTTTTCTCTTGTACATATATTTATATAAATATTTATTTGCAAATATTATAATTACACTATGAATGCAATTTTATATCTTTTCTAAATTGGTCTTTCAAAAGACTGCACTAGTCTTTCAAACTATCATTTTTTTTTTTTTTTTTGTGGTATGCGGGCCTCCCTCTGCTGTGGCCTCTCCCATTGCGGAGCACAGGCTCCGGACGCGCAGGCCCAGCGGCCATGGCTCACGGGCCCAGCCGCTCCGCGGCACGCGGGATCCTCCCAGACCGGGCGCGAACCCGCCTCCCCTGCATTGGCAGGCGGACGCGCAACCACTGCGCCACCAGGGAAGCCCCTCAAACTATCATTTTTAATGACTGAAAATTATAAGGGGTGGGGGAGGGATAAATTAGGAGTTTGGGATTGCAGATACGAACTACTATATATAAAATAGATAAACAACAGGGTCCTATTGTGTAGCACAGGGCACTATACTCAATATTTTGTAATAATCTATAAGGGAAAAGAATATGAAAAGAATATATCTACATATATAACTGAATAACTTTGCTGTACACTAGAAACTAACACAACATTGTAAATCAACTATACTTCAATAAAAAAAATTTTTAATTTATATGTAGAACTATGCTTTAAGAAGTGCTCTTCCTTACATTTATTTAATTCATATTCTACTCAAAGCTAAATTAAAGGTTTTGAAACACTAATCTGTTCTGGAAATTCTACATCTTGAGACCATCTAGATTAACAGTTGATTAAGATAATTGTATTCATAAATGCCACTGAAACAATAGTAGAGATTTAAGAATTCTATTCTTTAGCATTTATAATGATTTAATGCCCTAAACTTCCTAGGACAAGCACTAGTGGGCAGTAGTTTGTTTTTCTTTCCTCTTTGATTCTCTACTTCTTACGACATCCTCAACTCTTGAGTTTGTTACAAGAGGAAGTTTGGGTCTAAGGCTTAGTTACTTTGTGTGACTCAAGACAGAGGGGATATATATATACATAGAGCTGATTCACTTTGTTCTACAGCAGAAACTAACACAACATTGTAAAGCAATTATACTCCAATAAAAAAAAAGTAAGACTTAGTTAACTTTGAATCCACAGGTTTTAATATGCTACTATTGGCTATAAATATAATAACCAATTCTGGTTCTGTAGAATCAAACTTCAAAGAGAGGAGTATTTGATGTATTTATCTAATTTTGAATCAATTTTTACCTAACAATTACCTAACAATACTGCCTGAAATTTCAAACAACATTTAAACAGTTGTTTTTTTTGTTTTGTTTTGTTTTTTGCGGTACGCAGGCCTCTCACTGTTGTGACCTCTCACTGTTGTGGCCTCTCCCGTTGCGGAGCACAGGCTCCGGGCGCGCAGGCTCAGCGGCCCTGGCTCACGGGCCCACCCGCTCCGCAGCATGTGGGATCTTCCCAGACCGAGGCACGAACCCGTGTCCCCTGCATCAGCAGGCGGACTCTCAACCACTGCGCCACCAGGGAAGCCCTAAACAGTTGTTTTGACAAATAACTTTCCAGCGTAATATCCTCTATCCTTACAAGAATCTTGTGAGGCCCATGTCAGTGAAAAACACTTAGGTACAGAAAGTTAAGTAATCTATGGGATGATAAAAATAACAAGTTGAACTTAAATCTTGTTTTTCATAGTTAATCTCACTGCTTTACTTTGGCTTCATAATCATGGAGCCATAGATTTTCCAAAGCTTGAAGGAACACTGTCAATCAGTCCAACCCTTCCTCCACCCATTTTGCTAAAGAAAATAAGTCCAGCGAGATTAAATGACTTGTCATGCCACACAGCTAGCAAGTGGCAGACAAATCCCTTGACTTCTAGTTTCTTAACTTTGAGTCTACTAGTTACCATACAAAATGCTCCTCACACTTACACATTATGACAATGAATATGCAAGGATGCCAGGAAATCACTTAACAGTCACAGAATCTCTAAGATCTCTCTAGTTCCCAAGAGCTATCCCCAAGAGATGTATGGCAAAGTGCCTACCACTGAGATTGCACTTGCAAGACGTTTAGTAAATGTCTGGGTGAAGTAAATATCTGAATAAGTGAAAGTGTGTATATATATATATATATATATATGTTTGTTTTGTTTGTTTTTCCCTTTTGCTATGAGGGTAAAATTCTAAATACTGACGGGACGGGTTGAAGGCGGTGTCCATGCTCTCAACACTACAGAGTAATGGTAACAGGAGTGCTGCCAGGACAGGACGACGCCTTTGGCAGCTTGCTGAAATTCTTTCATAGAACCTCCTAGATAGAGGTCTACTTCGCGGCAATGAGGAGAAATCAGAGTGGAAGATGCACTGACACTTGCTCAAGTACCGCACTGCCTGAGGGAGGACGTCAAGAGGGTGCACCTACTTAAACGGGTCGATTCCTAACGAGACATCTTCTCTAATTTCTCCGCTGGACCCTTGGCTTGGTATTAGGGAAAGGAGAGGAAAAGCAGCAACGGAATCAAGACAACGTGTGCAGTGCCGGAAGGACCGGACCTCTGGTATTGTATAACTTCACACACTGCGGGGCTTCCCGCGTTGCCGGGCAACAGCGGAGGTGCGGCGCTCTCAGGGCACTCAGAGGGGGAGGCGCTGAGACTAAGTGGGTAAGCGGCGTCGCGTTCCTCCCACCAGGGGCGCGTTACGTCACCGTGAATGCTTGCAACGTCGCCACGCTCCGAGTAGGAAGGCAGTCTTAGGCAAATCGACCTTAGGAACGGAAGGGCTTGGTACTCTCCAGACGAAATGGGAAGCGAGAAGCAAACGGAGGGAGGAAAGAGGGATGAGAAGGACCTAGCGGGATGGGAAACTAGTGTAAGAAGGGCCAGCTTCGGTTACCTGGGGAGCGGGAGCAGCTTCGGGTCCTTGATGAAGTGCCCGGATGAAGTTCCAGCACTCACGCGCCTTCCGCATTGAGTCTACAGTTCATTTTTAAAGATAGCTGAAGGGTGAGAGAGCCAGAGGGGTTCCTTAAAAGGGGGCCCTGGGCTTCCCTGGTAGCACAGTGGTTGAGAGAGACCGCCTGCCGATGCAGGGGAGGGTCCTTGATGAAGTGCCCGGATGAAGTTCCAGCACTCACGCGCCTTCCGCATTGAGTGCAGCGCCATCTTGAGAAGGGCGGAGCCGTCTAGTCTTGAGTGACATCTGCTCGAGAGGAAGTCTAACGCAGCGTTTTTGCTTGTTGCGCATGCGCACTTTGCCCTCGGGGGCGGGCCTTTGTGCCGGTGCCTGGGGGCGTTCGGCCTTCGCAGAGCAGGTCGCGGGGTCAGGAGCGGGGTGTGGCTTGGCTTTAGTATTTGCCCTGGAGACCTAATATTTGCGCAGGTTTCGCGAAGGGACAGTCTCCTACGAGGATATTAGTAGCAGTGTTTTTTAAACTGAAGAAAGTCAAGTGAGTTGCCTTTCGGATCCTGGCCGTCCTGAGGCAAGCTTTTAAGAAGTTTCTCTAGGAGTGGGACCTCCCCAATCCTGTTAGAGGGCAGTAAGTGGTCTTTTGAGACCTATGTGGCCTCATTAATGCATTCGATCTGCAAACGTTTGTTGAACCCTGCCATCTGCTAGGTACTGAAGGTGCAAAGAAAGATATATCTTGCCTTCAAGTTGTGTACGGGCTAATGGTGTAGCAGATAAATAAATGATGCACTGTTTGAGGTGTTAAAGAAGCAAATGCCGAGATTGGGGAGGTGGGGTGGTTATGACTGTGGTGCTTCAGCCTGGTCCAAGGAAGCCTTCAGAAAGAAGATGACACTTGATAGAAGAAATTGTTCTGAGTTTTGCCTTAAATTATGAGAAGAGATTATGGTACTCCTACCTCTGTTAGTGCACCCAAAAATCTATCAGTAAAAATATAATTGGGAGAGATTCGTCAGAATTCCTTTATGTGTTTTGTTGTATTTATTCATTAGGAAGAGGTAGGAGATAAATGCAGTAAGGATGCTGATACTCTTAATGGAACTGAAATCTAACAAGGTAAGACAAAACTTATCAATTTATCAATTAAAAACATACAGTAAAAGTCTCTTAAGAGTGGCACATAGTACGGGTGAAGTTCAAATATAAGTGATGTAATACAGAAATAAGCAGGGAAGGAATTGTAGGAATGAGGACAAAACTAAGGATAAAACTAAGGAAATCAAATGCCATTCTTCAACAAAACTAATCAGTTTGGTTTTGTCTCTTTTAAATTTGAGGTGCTTGTAGTACTTCCAAATATGACACCAATTAGATAAGTCTGGACCTCAGGAGAGAAGTCTGAGCTACAAAGCAGATGGTAACTGAATCCAAGGAAATCTTTGAGACTACAAGTTACAGTTTGTGGAATAAAAGCAGTCAGATGATGGAAGTTGAAAGGAGTAGCCAAATAATGTTTAAAAGCCCCCCAAATGAGGTATTACTGAAATCCAGGAAAGAGACCTTGCCAGTGGAAGTGACGATTGATCTTTATAAAGATACAAGATATCTCTTGTAAACATGCAGTTTTATAAATGCCTAAATGTTTTGTACTCATATATACAGCAAAGCATTAAAATACAGTCTTTTATAGATATATTAATTAGATTTGATGACCCTAGGAATTAGCAAGATTAGACTTCTGACATCCTCAGCCACCTGGATTATAAGATAAAGCCTAGCAATAATATGAGGGTTTCCGCAGAAAGCTGTCACAGGGCCTGCCCACTTTATTTCCTCAAGCAGTAAGTTTAGTCTTTTATCTCCGAAGACTCACATGACTGATAATATTTTCATGGGAGATATTTCCAAGACACTCCCATTGAAGAAGGTATATCAGGACAGCTGTGTGTAATCACTTCAATATCTATATTTTTAAAAGTAAGTTATTTTCACAGGGACCTACTGTATAGCACAGGGAACTATACTCAATATTTTTTAATAACCTATAAGGGAAAAAATCTGAAAAAGGGTGTATATATATATGTATAACACTGAATCACTTTGCTGTACACCTGGAACTAACACAACATTGTAAATCAACTGTACTTCAAAAAAAAAAGTTATTTTCAAACTTAGAATAAATTGTGTTTCCCACCACAGTGGTGACCTGGTGACTCTTGAGTGTCACTCAGCCAGCATGATGATTTCTTTTGCGTTTCTTACATTTCCCTAGCACCTAGTATAGTACCTTGCACAAAGTAGGCACATCTTTTAAATCTAAATTTTATTTTGACAAAGTAAGCAATTAATTGACAGGTTGGTATGTTTTTAGCCAGAAGGGACAGCTGACAGCAGAAAAGACACTAGACCTATTAAAATCAAGCTAGTTTTGTCTGCTTTTGCACTTTTTTTACAATGGCGGTCTGAAACCTTTTGGTGTTGGCAAAAGTATCACGAAAAAGCTCACCATCATCTAAGCTCACCATCTTCTGCTCTTCTAAGAAGTGCAGTATATTCAGCATATTTTAATGAGTATTGTAAATGTTAATCCTGAATCTTCAGGAAAAGATGTTCTTCAGTGTACCTTTTAAAGAAAAAATTTGTAACTTTTGAGAAGTTTCCATATAAAATGGTTAACATTTTAAAGGTTTGTATAATGCAGGGTTATTTTTTTTACATGGGAAGTTCACTTATGGAATATTTCATTGTCCAACAGTGTTGTTTAAATGAAGCACCACTGTATTTATTGGCAATATTTTACCGTGGCTATCATTTGGTAAGCCAAAGAGCTTTAGTAAAATGAGATATAAATGTTGTCTTGAAAGCAGACTTTAGATATACTTACAATTAAAACCTTTTATTTTCATATACTTGTAGCATGCACTGTATGTCTACATATGTTCATGCTTAGAATTTTGAACACTTGTTTAAAATTTGATTTCTCATCAACAGTTTTATTTTATAGTAAGTTCTAGTAATTTTGCTCTTTCCTTAACATTCCCTGAAAATCCCATCTTACTTGAAACAATAGATTAAAACCAGACTGGCAGTTGGGGAACGCTTTCTATTGCAACCATGTGTGTCAGAAGAAAGGATTAGGTTTCCTTGACCAAGAACATCAAGGGGAACCTCCACCTCTGCAGACACACCTCTGTTCCCCAGTAATGGAGAGTTTATATCTAGTTAGATTTAAATGGGATAAGGAAAGAGTTTAAATCCACTCTTAGCTCTGGTAGTATAATCAGCCCTCCAGTCTCAAAGTATCCAATTTTGTTTCTCTAATTTAATTCTAAGTGTCAGGTTGGTATTAGATGCTGATCAAGGTAATGGAGAGTTACCCTACACATTTATTCACTTAAAGAAGAATTTTGCAGAATGCAAAGACTAGATGGCATCTATGTTCAAAACTTACTTGAAGCACAATCCATTCACCTCTGACCTTTCATTTATATTGAATATGTTTTTCAAATACAGAGGGAGAGATTCCACAATGAAGGCGAACCTTTTGCTTCATAATCTGGGGTACAGCCACGGTTCTCTGGCCATACTGTCTTATGCTGGACTCATTGTGACCTAAATCAAACTGAGGCAGAGTCTCCCTTAGAGTGAGATAGTTTCCAAGAGTCACTAAAATACATGGGAAACAATAATAATGATTTGGAGATTGTTCTTTTACACCTTTGGCTTAATTCTAGTTCTACCCCTCATTTTATATTTGATGAAACTGGTCCAGAGATATTAAATACCTTAATGAAAAATCACACAACAAATAAGAGCAGGAATAGGAAGAACTTTGATCTCCAGATGAGTGCTCTACTTTAAGTGACACCACTGTAAAGCTGAAGCAGCTAAGGCTGGGGCTGGTCCAAGCACGGAACAGTTTCACCTAAGGGCACATCCTTGTCATGCTTCAAAGTCAGAGCAACTAAATGGCTGAGTTTTAAAGGGTTGATGATCTCATCTCTCCACCCCTAACATTAAAAGATGCGGTTTTTCCCTAGTAATTGTTGGGGAAGTGCAAATTGTAGCATCTTCTTTGTATGAGGGTAGTAATCAGGAGGCTTATCTGGTCTTTGGGAAGGCTACTTAGGTGCTTGAAGGGTGGCATTACTATCAGTTTTTTCCTGGAAGGTAAAAAAGTAAAATCAAGGGAGAGGCTGGGTGATGTGGATAGCAAAGTAGAATTTTTCTCGGAGTACCTTTTTCTTAAAATTAAGGGCCAATGCCATAGTCTTTTCTAGATTCACCTTCTTACCTTAAGGACTCTTTCCTACTCCACAACAATGAAGACATTTTGATCAGGGTTGGGAGAAGGTGGTGGGGATGGGGAGAGCCAGAGCAGACATAAGTGAATAATTTACAGTTATTGATCTTCAGACAGCTGACTCCATTACTTGTAGAATCCTTCGTGTGCAGTACCAGGAAGAAGACTGATTATATGGGGGTGTTGCAGGCCCTGGGATTCCTGTTCATTTTTAATGTTTTCTCTCCATACTCTTTTTCAAACTGCTTTTCAACATTAGAATACAGATCTTCAAAGAAGACAGAATTGCTGTCTTATTTAAGTATGGATCTAGAATGGAGAGCATAATTTTGGAGGAATGTAAGAGATTTTTTTCAATGTTCCCCATCCCCACTGTCCACCCGCAGTCTTAGGACATATGTTCCATGGAGGAAATGGATCTTAGCAATGAGCAAATTGAAGTTTTGAAGGAACATCTTACTTTGTTATCTCTCTTTGCATGCCATATCTTTTCCAGGTGGTATGGCCCTAAAGACAAGATCCATATGTTATCTGCACACTCATGCTATTTTTAAATTACCACCCTTTGCTCTCAGCTACTTCAAAACTAGGGAGAGTAGGCTTCCCTCTTCTGGATTTATGTTTTACAAAAAGAACTATAGCAAGGTCTCCAAAAAGCTTCCTGGAGTGTCTTTAGATAAGCTCTTTTCTATTTTGTCTATGTAATCAAACTGCATCAGATTCCTGCCCACTCTGTACCTGTCTGGTGTGATTCTAGGATCCTAGCTGTGACCACTGAAAGTCAGACATAATCCTTAGGTCTTGATCTTTCTAAAAACAACACCAAAAGATACCTTAATCTCTCTAAAAACAGGGAGGGTGTTACCCTCACTGTCTGTCAAATCCCATCTCTAACCAGTTAGATTCTGTTGGACTTTTCCAAAACTCAACTGACAGTTGCACTCAGCGATTTTTTTTTTTTTCACTTTTTGTCCTTAATAAGTAGAACCGAGCATGAATTTGGAGAAAGTTTGTATGGTGGTTCCATTACTGATCTCAGTGAACCGTTTAATCCTCATGTGCCTCTTTTCCTTGTGTAAAATGAGTAAAAAGTAGGAGGGCTAAATGACATAAATTGTAACTCTTGTGATTCTAGAAACTAGTTTCTGTCCCAGAATCTGACTGTCCCAAATCAGACTCATTTACAAGTATAGAGATGGGTATTACAGTCAGGATCCATATTTCAAGCATATGCCCTGACCCATGTCCCTGGCAGATACTGACATACAGATATTGAGAACAGGCCTCACAATTTTTTCAAGACTGTGCCCCAGGCAGCTACTCTCGACTGAATAAAATTGGGCCTACTTGTCATCCTGGCATGGCAGGGTTAGGTTTATGAAAAACAGAGAATATGAACCTTTTCTCACCCAACTGTGAACATGAAGTGGCTTTTCAAAGGGTAAGTGGGAAGAGTATCTTGACCTGTTTTCATCCTCTGTATCTACTTTAGGTAGCAGTTTGCTTAGCTCTCAACTACACTGCTTTTTGTTGTTTCTCAGAAATATACTCATTATTTTGTAATTGTCAGTCACAATGATTTATAGGACAGTTGCTAATCCAAGAGTTTTAGGAAGGGTTACCTAGCAGATGCTGTGATCTTTAGGAGAGGAATGTAGCCACTGTCCATCCACAGCTTGGCAGGTGTGGGGAATGGGAATAGCCCTGCCTGTCTCTCCTCCCACACTCTGATCTTCTGACCTGTTGGTTCCTCTCATTTGCTGAACTCCAGGGCAAAGGAACATGATTTATGTGTTCCATGAAGGTCAGTCCTTACCCCTACTCCCCAAGAAGTACACGGCAGGTTGCAAAATGGTACACAGTGCATCTGGACGGCCAAATGGAAATATTCAGTACAGAACTATCCATTTATAGAAGTAGAAATATAACTGTTAAAAAAAAAGTGAAAAAACTCCCAGTCTTCTTAGGATAACTTTTTTTTTTAGGATAACTTTTAAGCAGGCATTAAACTTGATGGAAAACCATGTTTTCATCTCTAACGTAGCAGAGTACTTGGGACATCAGAAAAGGGCTCAATAAATATTGGCAGACTGATTAAATGAACAAATGAACATGTGAGGAGAAGGAGGGAGGTGTGCAGTGGGATATTTTAAAGATAGTTCAGGGAATTAGGAAAAAAATGTAAAGCCTAAAATAAGCCCTAGAAGCATTTTTTCAATCTCTGATATATGCTTGCTTTCTTGTGGTTTGCTTTTTCCACTAACAGGCAGAATGCATAAAATATTCTGATTAGTTGAGGCTTATTAGTTAGGTTCCAGCTAATGTTTTATATATAAATCTAAATTACTTCTCTTCTTCCCTTCTGCTTCTCTTTCTGTTTGGTCAAACCCCTGTGGGAGGGAGTAACATTCCTGTGGTGGGTAAAATAATTTCTATGGAAATTATTCAAAATGCAATTTCAGTAAACATTATGTGAAGATATGATTTATTTCTGGATTCAGTCCTTGTGCTTGCGTCATCTCCCTATTTATCATCAAGTTCTCTGTTTGCTGGCATCTCTTTTTAAGGATTTGTCCATATCAGTTTTGCATCTCAGAGGATAAACTTCCGTCAGGAGAGTTGAAGCAACCGGAAGCAAGAGAGGAAAGATTGTGTGAGAAGAGATTGTGTCCCAGGAGGCAATGGGTGTACTGAACTTTATTCCCAATCCCAGCTCTGCCATAACTTGCAAAGTGACGTTGAAAAGTCCTTAACCTCTCAGCTTGCTTTTTATCTGAAAAAATGGGAGTGGTTGAAGCAGATGATGTTCAAGGTTCCTTCTTGCCCTTAACTATAAAAGCTTACACTCAAGCAGGTGTTACATGTTTAACCCAAAGATATCCCAGTGCTTTGGAAATATATCTACAGGCTGATACGCTGAACTATCTTCACATTTTGACAGATGGTCCCACTGGGACCTCAGTGACTCCTTAATCACTTCATTATAAATCTGTGAAAGATCCAGAAACTGTGTCTTGAGTAGCGTGTTGGAGGAATCGAACCAAACTGTGACTAACTTGAAGAGTGTTGTTAGTGAGAAAATCATTAGATAATAAATCCAAAACAAAGGTGGAAAAATGAGTCTTCTGATATTATAACATGCATTGGAGTAGGGGGAGATGGTGTTTGGAAACTGGTGCCAGGGAGAGAACCTAGAGGCAGAATAAGAACTGGAGGAGATGGGAGATCATTTAACTGTAAAGGTTGTCCAGCAAATGTGCCATTACTTTTATTGATTCATACTATTTACTCATTCAAAAATCATTTAATGTGTGCTTACTGCATGCCCATAAAACTGAAGGACTAAAAATGTAATCTTTGTGTCACTACAGGTACCATGCGATGCTTCTATGTTATCACATGTACCGCCTTCTTTTCTTGGCTCTAGTTTCGTAGTTCCCGCTCTGAAACCTCAGAGAAAAAGGACTTGGAAAGCCAGCATTTTTCCCTGCCTCTCTCCCACCCTTCCTTCCTACCTTCTTCCCACACTTATTGACCACCAGCTGTTAACCTGAGACTGTCTAAGGTACTGGGGAACCATGGAGGATAAAGACATGGATTCCACCATGGAGAAGCTTGAGTATTGCAGGGAAGATTTCTTATAAAGTTGCTAAAATACAATAGTATAGGTGCCATTCTAGAGCATGGACATGATAGTGTAAACTCAGGTCCCCCAATTTCTAAAAAATGGCAACCAGATCACTCAATATGAGTCTACAAAGCCCCTGACAGAACAAGGATGCACTTCTTGGGACATCCCTTCTGGTCGACATGCACAGCTCCCACACCAGCCCCAGCTACACCTGTCAATTCTATTGTCACTGTAGTCACCTAAATAAAAACAAAATCCACATGCCTAGGGCACAGGTCACACAAAATAGGACTGTGGTTCCTCCTCAAAGAATAACACCCCTTTAGAACTTATTTTATCCCTCTTGTCTTAGAACCACTAGGGAATCAAGGAGGGAAGGTAAAGAAGGGGGTCTCTGGCTCTGATCTTTACTGGGTTAGGAGGATCCCTCTCCAATCCTGTTGCGGCTCCGTTTGTTAAATAATAAGTCTCTTTTCCTAGAACACTCAGCCTAGGTCTCATAGATTCTTAGACATTTCCGTTTGTCTGACACTCAACACCAGGAGGCGGTGGGGTGAAGTTTGACAACATGATGCTAATGACACACACTCTTCAGGGCTTTACATTCTGTTATTTACTCATCTGGCAAAAACTTACTGGGTGTCTGTCCCGTGCCAGCCACCACACTAAGCACTAAGTACACAAAGCCGAATAAGATACTATCTGTGCTCTTCCAGATCACAATTTAATGAGGGAAACTGCAAACACAAACTATTACAGGGAAGGTGTCTTTATAGCAAGAAGATCTTTTAATTTCCTTCAAATTACACTTTAGGGACAGTCCTGGGTCCACTATTTACTATTTGGATGACCTTCCGAAGGGTATTTGCCCCACTTTCCGCACCCAAAGATACCAAGTTCCCCAAGTGCCCCGACAGCTCTGAGAGGAGCACAGAGCTGACTGGTGAATGGAATTTCAAATTGGAAAGAGGAGCAGGATGCCCTTAAGAGGGATAACTACATGAGTGAAGGAAGCATGGATATGCAAATAGAAAGGCGTACAGAGGAGTGAAGATAGGGGAATAAGGTATTAACACGTCTCCCTGCATCCGTTCTTGTCCCCTTCAGTTTATTCTCAACCAGCAGCCAGAGCAACCCATTAAAATGTGTGTTATTGTATTGTATTGAGCAGACTCAATAACAATACGATACAATATTGTATTGTTATTGTTTGAGTCTGCTCAAACCCTCCAGTGGCTTCCCAAGTCCTTACCAAGACCTATAAGGCCCGGAAGATCTGTATTCTCCATCCCAGCCTCCCTTTCTGACTTCTTTGCCTATTGCCTTCCTTTTACCTTGCTCTGCTCTGGACACTCTGGTCTCCTCACCAGCCCTCAATGCTTATCACCATCTAACATATTTTAGTTAATTTACTTTCTCATTCTCTAAAATGTAAGCATCATAAAATCAGGGACTTTTGTCTGTTTTATTCTGTATCTAAAATTTAGAAAGTGCATGACTAATAACATACTTGCTAAATGAATTTCTCCAGTTTGTGGATTAGGAAACTAAGATCCAAAGAAAGAAAGTGAATGAGGTCAAAGTGCTCCTTAGAAGGAGAGTCTGGACTTAGTAAGACTTAGATCTTCTGTCTCTCTGTTCCACAGACTCTATGGTAGACAGAATAATGGGCTCCAGAGATGTCTACATCCTAAAGCCCAGAAACATATGGCAAAAGGGACTTTGCAGATGTGATGAAGTTAAAGATCTTGAGATGGGGAGATCCTTTGGATTGTTGGCTTAACTTCTGACATTCCTTCTCTCAGCCTCTTCAACTCTTAGATTTATTTATTCACTCATTTATTAATTCACTCAACCAATATTTACTATATATATTGATCTGTTTTAGCAGAAGAAAAAGGAAGGATATGAAAGGGTAACTTTTATATCTCTATGTAGTGTTTTTTAAGCCATGGAATTTTACTTTGGGGATTTCTAGTGTTTTTTAATTTAAAAGATAGAAACAAATATTTTCTGAGAGAAACTCTGAGCCACACACTGGTAGATACTGGAGATAAAAGAAAAGTCTTGAACTACACACACTTACAGTTTTATAAGGGTGACAAATGAACAGAGAATCAGATTGCCCCACCTCAAGCAAATATCACCAGGGAGGGAAACAGGGTTTCAGTGGAGGCCCAGAGCGGGGAATCTAACCCTGCCTGGAGGACAGCGTTGCAGTGGAGGGGTGGTGATTAGAGAATCCCAAAAGTAGTATCTCAGTTGAGTAGTCTGATCCTTATAAAGGTTTGCCTATCCCTGGCCTCGGGTGTTTTGCTAACCAGAGCCAGCTGTTTTGTGGATGCCTTCTTCCCACTGTCCTGCCGTCCCTTCCTGGTCCCTTCACTCACTGCCTCCCATGCCCTGGCATGACACAGGCATTTTCAGCCCCTTTCCCATGAATCTGTTTACAGCCGGCACCCTGTACAGCTCAAGAGGAGTCACAGCTCATGGTGAGTTAAGGGAGGGACTTGGAAGAAAACATGATGAACGTGGACAAAGCCAAGGGAGAAATATGCATGTTTTCATTTGCTTTCCCCAAACAAGATGCTTTCACACCACTTTCCATAATCCAAACAATAGGTTTCTCCTTAACATACTGTGAAGATGTGGTGGCTATCTATTGTAAAGCTACACGAGACATGTTTTTCTCCCAAGATGGGGTTAGCACCCCTCCTGGTGCTTCCTTCAGCACCATGTGCGCCCATATTTTATAGAGTCTCTCATACCCTACCCCAATCCCATGACTGTCTGTGTTCTCCTAAGGACTCCTAAGATCCTTCTAGAGCATCCACCAGTCTTGCCTGAGGTTGTATGGCACATGCCCTGCACACAGGAAGTGCTCAATAAATAATTGCTTAGTTGCACTGAATACTATAAAACAGTGTAGGTACTAGTTTGGGCAAATTTTGAAACATCTGAAGTCAAACTCTCATTTTGGAAGGCTGAAAAATCATTTTCAATTTTAATTTATTATTTCTAAGAAAACAAAAATGTTCCCTCAATTCTCAAATTAATATTCACCAGTGACATTTTCAACCTGATTTGAGAGGCTGAGGAGGGAATGTAGGTTGTGTACATAATAAAAATTATATTTTAATTGCCCTCTAACTTGTGGCTGTGTGTAAAGAAGAAACATAGGCTATATGAGGGAAAAATGCTTTGAAAACTCTAAAGTGGGTTGCAGATGTTAGTTTATGTTTTCACACAACTAAAGCAGAAACTGCCTATGCCCTCAGTCCCTTGCATACTGAAGCAGACATCAGTGTTTGGATGGGATACAGGAATGGTGGGAGGAATGGTTACTTTTTGCACAGAGAATTCAATTGTTCTGGGCTTAGCCAGGATGCAGATGGTTTTCCATTGCTGGAATTGGTCAGGGATGGTGGGGGAAGCGCTTAGGCATGGCTTTCACTGAATTGGCAATGAAGGCTTTCAAGAAATCTTTAAACAATAACACTGTTCAGGTACCTACTTGGAGAGGTCAACTGCTGGATTCGTTTTTTTAAATTCCAATCAAACAAGTGACAGTGACACGTCTTGGTGCCATTTCATACCATCCCTGACTTCTCAGAAGCAGCTGGCACCAGTTGTCTTCCCTGGCAGGGATCACTAGCCCTGGCTTTGCAACAGTCCAGAGAGCCTGCAGTTCTCCAGGGGAATTGCAAAATACTTGTAAATATTCTAAAAATGAAATTAAATATTCATTTTATTTTAATTTACATATGCCATCCAGTACTTTTAGAAGATGTCAGTACTGTGGAATGACATGGCCAACCGTCATATGTTTAAGCTCTGAAATACAGCTGTGAGTTCTCAGAATAAGATGCTGATGGTCCTGTGTCCAGTGCTGTCCGCTTTTCACCTTGGCTAGTGTGCGGGTTAACCAATATTTATCTTTCTGTGTGGCTGTAAAAAATTTTATAGGTCCAAGATGGTCAGATATTATTTCATAAAGCCTTATTCTAGTGAGTTCTAGTAATTCTTAATCTTTCTCAAATAATCGTCAAATCTTCTCCAATAACAAAATAACTAAGCACATTTTACAATTGTAATATAATTTTTGGTATGAGAAAACTATTTCCTGGTCTCCAGGGTATAGAAAGTAAACATATAACAAACAATTAGGAATGTTAGAATCATGGTCGGGGAGGCAGACATTCTGTGCATCTCTGTCCCAAGCTCTCCACCTCAGATTTCTTGCTCTTTTTTACTTTTTGCTTAAGCTTATCTTGGTGTGTTGCCTGGGAGTTTAGATGTTTTATTATAACACAAAAAAATTACATGAGACAAAGCCCAACTTGCTTTTCTTTTCCCTTCCAGTCCTACTATAATTTAGACAAAACTCAGCCCATTTTCTTCCATTATGTAGAATGGCTACTGAAAAGGAAAGATGTAGAAAAAAGAAAACTTTCAGGGAACAGTGAGAAACAAATGCATCATGATCTACTTAACAGAGAACTGTGGGTAAGAGTCATGCACAAGAACATGGAAATGGCTTCTTGAAAATATCTTTTTTTTTCAATTTTAAAAGGAATGCATGCACATGGTAAACAAAAATAATTCAAATTGTAAGAAAAATACAAAACAAGTAAAAATTCTCTTCTCCAGTATCCTATCCCAGATCCTGAATCCTGCTGCCCAAAGAAGAACTGTTAGTCATTTGTTATGCATCCTTCTGGAAGTATTCTGTGCATATGACAAAGATGTCACAAAACCCGCATGCTTTTCTTCCGTACAAGCACTACAACTTCATTTTTTCCCTTATTGTGTCATGAGCATCTTAACATATCAGTAAACATTTATAACTCAGTTTTAAAGAAAATGATATGCTTCATAGTATTCCATTAAATGAGAGTTATTGTAATTTGTTTATATGATCTCTTTTTGGTAGACATTTGGATTGCTTTTAGATCGTTACTATTGCAAACATTGCTTCAGTGAACACTTTTGTAAATAAGTATTTGTACACATGACAAAATAAATCTGATATCTACAGGGTTAATTTCCAAAAGTGAATTCTGAGATTATGTGTATTTGCATCTTGAAAACTATCTCCTCATTTATCTCCAAAGATGTTAACCTATGTGTACACTCAGCAACGGTGCATGAGAGTGCGTTTTCCACCTGCTCTCATCACTAGAAATTTGTTTTTATGAATAACAACATATAAACTCTATCATAGGTTACATCTGGGGTTCAAGAAAGGACTTTTACTTTTTGCTTTCATAGACATCTGTACTATGTAAATTTGATACAGTGATGATGTTTTCTTTTGTAATTAAAAAATTAAAGATTCAGAACACTTGGTTGTAACTGGTTGGTGATAAAATTTCACTTGTAAAGTAAAGCCCAGAATATGAGACCATTCTTAAAAGAAGACCATGGGAGGGAGCAGTCGGAGGCAGAGTTCTGTTTGATACAGGCAGGCTGATGGAGGGGAAGGGAATACACCTTATAGGCTACTCACCTGTGAACTAGAGGAGGTAACTCTGTGGTATCAAGGTGTAGGAGCCCAGAGATAGCTATAAATCTCTTGCAGTGTTACTATCTTCCCGTGAGGTCATAATCCCTGCAATGAGGGCTTATTTTTACAAGCTACACCTATAATGCAAAGGACAAGCCTAAGGACAATACAATCTATGCTTCTCATTTTAAGTTTTTTGGGAATAGAGTCTGCTCAGTTCCTCTTTTCCTCACATAGACTGGAAAACTTGGATCTACCCCCAGCTTTACAAATGTTCTTTAGTTTAAAAAATCCACATGTCCCACTCTCAGAATCATTACTGTAGTAGAAGAGTTTTTTTTTTTCAGGGCAAGAATTCTTTGTAAAAACAGTCTCCAGATTCAGGGTAAAATATCTGAGTCATAACAATTTAAAGCCCAATCTGGTCTGCTACCAAAGATGTTTCTACAGCATCAAGTATCTCATGTGCAATTGGTAAATAAGAAAATAACATAGAATTTGTAGAACTCAAAATTGATTTTCCTAGGCAAGGAGAGCTAGAACAGCTGGAATAAAATTATAACCTTCAGTATGAAAGGAAAAATTTTTAGTGTGGCTACTGCTAAGCAATAGTTCTTTCAGCTGTATTTTAAGAAATTTAAAAATAAGTGCTTGATTGCTGGTGGTAATACAAAATTATATAAACCAATGAAGTGGAATTTAACAATACCTAGCATTTAGTCTTGATTTTGGGCCAAATAGTGTCCCCTCCCAAATTCATATATTAACGTTCTTACCCCCAGTACTTCAGAATGTGACTGTATTTGCAGAAAGGACCTTTAAAGAGGTAATTAAGGCAAAATGAGGTTCTATAAGTGCACCCCAATCCGATACAACTGGTATCTTTGTAAGAAGAGGAGATTAGGACACAGACAACAAACAGAAAGAGGAAAGACCATGTGAGCACACAGCAAGAAAGTGGCTATCTGCAAGCCAAGGAGAGAGACCTCAGAAGAAACCAAACTTACGGAAACCTTGATGTTGGATTTCTAGCCTCCAGAACTGTGAAAAAATTAATTTCTGTTGTTTAAGCTACCTAGTCTGTAGTATTTTTTAATGGCAGCCCTAGCAAACTAATACACTCTTGGATGTATACTCTGGAGATATACTGCCACAAAAAAAGAAACAATATATAATTAGAATTATTCATTGTGATAATATTTATGATAGCAAAAAAAAAAATGGAAACATCATAATTTCCTTCCACAAGAGACTGGTAAGCTATGGTATATCCATACAATGGAGTATGATGCAGCCATACAGGATAGTGAGGAAGACCTCTGAATTGGTATGAAGTGATTTCCAGGATATACTCTTAAGTGAAACGAACAAAAAAATCAAGGTGCAACTGAGTATATGTAGTATATTATGTTTTGTGTTAGAAGAGAGGAGAAATAAAAATATGTGTATCTGCTTATTTTTGCACAAAATAGACGGAGAAAAGATTTTTTAAAATGGCAGTGGTACTTGATATAGGGTAAGGGGTAGGTAATGAGCTCAATAAGATAGGAATGGGGAGTGTGATATCCCTGAGTATATATTTCATGTAGTTTGAATTTTTGAATTACATAGGTGTTTTACAAATTCAAAAATAATTTGAAAAGATTGAAAGTCTTATTTGCAAGGCAGAAATAGAGACACAAATGTAGAGAATACATGTATGGATACCAGGGGGGAAAGAGGGAGGGGTGGGAGGAATTGGGAGACTGGGATTGACACCTATACATTATTGATACTATGTATAAAATAGACAACTGATGGGAACGTACTGTATAGCACAGGGAACTCTACCTAATGCACTGTAGTAACCTAAGTGGGAGGGAAGTCCAAAATGGAGGGGACATCTGTATGTGTATGGCTGATTCATTTTGTTGTGCATTGGAGGCTAACAACATTGTAAAACAACTGTACTCCAATAAAAATTAATTAAAAAAAGAAAAGCCTGAAAGAAGTTAACCCTAAAATTGAATACAATCAGAAAAAAATAAACCTGTTTATCAAGTTTATAAACAAAACATAACCATGCAGTTAAAAAGAATTAAGGTAACTTTTTTTTTTTTTTTTTTTTTGCGGTACGCGGGCCTCTCACTGTTGTGGCCTCTCCCGTTGCAGAGCACAGGCTCCGGACGCGCAGGCTCAGTGGCCATGGCTCACGGGCCCAGCCGCTCCGCGGCACGTGGGATCTTCCCGGACCCGTGTCCCCTGCATCGGCAGGCGGTCTCTCAACGACTGCGCCACCAGGGAAGCCCTAAGGTAACTTCTGAACACAGTAGCCTGAATGGGATGCAGTCTAAAGATTAAAAGATCTGTAACGAAATCTGGAACTTAGTAGGTTTGTTGTTGGCATTGGTATCGGAGTACTGAAATAATTTTATTTGCATTGTAGGACAGAGCAAGAAAAAAAATGTGTAGAGATACTTGGGAACTCGAAATATGCAGTGAAGAAAGATAGGAAAGAACCCTGAAATTGGAGGACACCGTTATGAACTCTGTGTCTAGCACACCTAGAAATTAGGTCTTAGTTTCTAAATACCATTGGTCAAAAAACAACAAGGCTTCTTGGGCAGATGGTCAGGTCTAGGTTTGGAGCAGGGAAAGCATAAGATAACCGCAGAATATATAGTACCAGAAATCAAGGGAGTGCTCAAAGACTAAAAATTACATGTCTGAAGGACACAGACGACGTCTTGAAGGGATTGCTAATGGCCACAGTTGAGACAAGTTGAGCATCCCAAAGAATAACATACAACACATTAATATAATAATGTAACACATTGAATTTTTAAAAATCCTTATGTCCATAGTGATACTACAAAAAAAGCAAGGCAGGAGGTGGGAGGAAAGTTATGTAGAAGGGATGATAAAAGTACAAATTTATCATTTTGCAACCATCAGTGCAATAATTGAATCAGGTGAAGCTCATCAATGGTGGATGTTAACTAGACTTATTGTGAGGATCATTTCAGCATATATACATACATCAAATCATTGTTTTGTACCTCAGAAACTAATATAATGTTGTATGTCAGTTATATCTCAATTTTAAAAATAGACAAAAAAAGATCACCAATGGTAAATTGTTATTGGAGAGCAGAGTATCCATACAACTCAAAATATTACATCACAGATTGCTTATTACTTACAAAGGGAAAAAGATATCTTTACAATGAAGAAATTCAGCAAATGCCTCTTAACCAAATGATTAAACTTATCATCCCCAATGGGACAAATGACATTAGGTACATCTACCATGCTATAGTGGGAAGTGTATATCATCTATGTAGGATACATGCCAAAATTATCCAACCTGTATACAAACTTGAGGAACCAGTCAGACAAATCCAGATTGTTGAATATCCTTCAAGATACTGGCATGGATTGTTGAAAAAGGTCAATGCCATAAAAATTTTTAAAGACTTGGGGTAGGGGGACTCTTTCAGATCATAGGAGATGAAAACTAAATAAAAACTAAATGCAGTGCATAAGGCTTGATTTGAAACCCTAGATTTCCTAGATTGAAAAAAAATAGCAAGAAAAAGACATTATTAGGTCAATTAAGGAAATTTGAATATGGGCTGTATATTAGATAATATTATTGTGTCAGGGTTAATTTTATTGGTGTGATAACAACATGGAAAGATATTGGGTTGTCCAAAAAGGTCATTCGGGTTTTTCTTTAACATAGAAAACCTGCACGAACTTTTGGCCAACCCATAGAATAATCACATAGTTTCTCTGATACCTGCTGAAGTACTTAGGGTTGGAGTGTCATGATTTGTATCTGTAACTTAAATGGTTCAGCGAATAAATAACCTCTTGCAGTTTTATAATTTTATGTTTTACATTTAGATGTATAATCCATACTGAGTTATTTTTTAGTATATGGTGTGAGTTATGGGTTGAGGTTCACTTTTTTGCATGTGACTATAAAAGTGTTTCAGCAGCTTTTATGGAAAGACTGTCTTTCTATGCTTAATTGCCTTTGTACCTTTGTCAAAAATCAGTGGACCATATGCGTGTAGGTCTATTTCTGGCCTTTCTATTTTGGTGCATAGACCTATTTATCTTCCTTGATACCAGTACCACCTGTCTTGATTACTACAGCTTTGCAAGATGTCTTAAAGTCAGGTAGCATAAGTTCTCCAACTTTGTTCTTCCTTTCCAAGTGTTTTAAGTATTCTAGGGCCTTGTCATTTCACCTAACTTTTATTATGTTTTTTATTTAAGTATAGTTGATTTACAATATTATGTTAGTTTCAGGTGTACAACTTCAGATAAATTTTGTAATCATCTTATCAATTTCTACAAAAAAGCCTTTGGGTATTTTGATTGGGAAAGCATTGAATCTATAGATCAATTTGCAGAGAAATGACACTTTTTTCCTACATTTTTTAAATTGAAGTATAGTTGATTTACAATGTTGTGTTAATTACTGCTGTGCAGCAAAGTGATTCAGTTATACATTCTTTTTTAAAAAAATCTTATTTTCGGGCTTCCCTGGTGGCGCAGTGGTTGAGAGTCCGCCTGCCGATGCAGGGGACACGGGTTTGTGCCCCGGTCCGGTAAGATCCCACATGCCGCGGAGCGGCTGGGCCCGTGAGCCATGGCCGCTGAGCCTGGCAAAAAAAAAAAAAAAAAAAAAAAAAAAAATTATTTTCTATTATGGTTAATCACAGGATATCAAGTATAGTTCTCTGTGTTATACAGTAGGACCTTGTTGTTTGACATCTTGACAATATTGAATCTTGTGACCGTGAATTCTGTGTATTGCTCCATTTATTTAGGTCTTTTAAAATTTCAGCAATATTTTGTAGTTTGCAGTATATAAATATTAAACATCGTTTGTCAGGTTTATTACTATTTTGTATTTATATTAAATGGTATTTTAAAATTTCTAATTGTTGCTAGTACATAGAAGTACAATTGATTTTTGTATATTGATCTTGTATCTTGCAAGTTTGCTAAACTCATTTGTTCTAGTAGCTTTCTTGTAGCTTCCCAAGGATTTTCTACATAGATGATCATGTCATCTGTGAATAAAGGCAGTTTTACTTCTTCCCAAGGGAACGCCCCTCCCTCCCTCCTTCCTTCCTTTGTTCCTTCCTCCCTCCCTCCCTATGGTACTAGCTAGAACCTCCAGTATGATGCTGAATAGAAGTGATGGCCCAGACATCTTTGACTTTTTTACTGATTTTAGAGGAATAGTATTTAGTCTTTCACCATTAAGTATGATATTAGCTGTAGGTTTTTGTGGATGCTATTTATCAAGTTGAGAAAGTTTTCTTTTCTTCTAGTTTGCTGAAACTTTTTTTTTTGATCAGTAATGGATATTGGATTTTGTGAAATGTTTTTTCCCTCTATCTTTTGAGGTAATCATAGATCATTTTTTTAAACATTAGCTCAGATTCCTAATTTTTTTAAAAAATAAATTTATTTATTTTTGCTGTGTTGGGTCTTCGTTTGTGTGTGAGGGCTTTCTCTAGTTGCTGCAAGCGGGGGCCACTGTTCATCGCGGTGCGCGGGCCTCTCTTGTTGCGGAGCACAGGCTCCAGACGCGCAGGTTCAGTAGTTGTGGCTCACGGGCCCGGCTTTCTCTAGTTGCGGCGAGCGGGGGCCGCTCTTCATCGCGGTGCGCGGACCTCTCACTATCACGGCCTCTCTTGTTGAGGAGCACAGGCTCCAGACGCGCAGGCTCAATAGTTGTGGCTCACAGGCCCAGTTGCTCCGCGGCATGTGGGATCTTCCCAGACCAGGGCTCGAACTCGTGTCCCCCGCATTGGCAGGCAGATTCTCAACCACTGCGCCACCAGGGAAACCCCGATAGATCATTTTTTAGTCTTTTTTTTTTTTTTTCTTTTTTGCCTCTATATGTCTGAAAAAGTATTTTACTTTAATTTTTAAAGGAATTTTTATGGACTACAGAATTCTAGTTTAATAGGTTTTTTTTCCTTTGAATACTTTAAAGATGCTCTACATTATCTAAAAATCTATATCATCCTTATTGCTGTTTCTCTGAATGTAAAGAATCATTTTTCTCAGGATTCTTTTAACATTTTCCCTTTATCACTAGTTTTAACAATTTGATTATGTGCCTTGGTGTAGTTTTCTTCATGTTTCTTGTGTTTGAAGTCCATTGAGTTTCCTGGAACTATGGGTTTATATTTTTCATCGAAGTTAAAAATACTTTAGACATTACTTTTTCAGATATTTTGTATTTCCTCCTTGCCTTCTTTCCTTTAATAACTCCAATTTCACACATAGTTGGCTTTTTGAAGTTGTCCCATGGTTTATTTTTTTCTTGTTCTTTTTAAAAAAAAATTCTGTGCTTCATTTTAGATAGTTTCTATTGCTATGTTTCCAAGTCCACTTACTTTCCTTCCATGATGTCTAATCTGCTGTTAATCCCATCCAGGGTATTTTTCATTTTAGACATTTTAGTTTTCATCTGTGGAAATTCAGTTAAAAAAAAACTTCCACGTCTTTAATATGTTCAATCTTTCTTTTAGTTTTTTTGAACATATGGAATACAGTTATAACTGTTTTACTGTCCTTATTTATTAGTGCTATTATCTATGTCATTTTGTAGTATATTTTGATTGATTGGTTTTTCCTCTTAATTATAGATTTTATTTTTCTGATTTTTTGCATGTCTGGACATTTTTGATTAGATGATCAACACTATGAATTTTATCTTGTGGGATGTCGGATATTTTTATATTCTTAAAAATATTGTACTTTGTTCTGGGATATGGTTAAGTTATTTGGAAACAGTTGATACTTTTGGGTCTTGCTTCTAGGCTTTGTTTGGTGAGACCAGAACAATATTTAGCGTAGGATTAATTCTTGCCCACTCCTGAATCAAGAATCTTATTACTAACCTCAGCTTCACGAATTATGAAATTTTCCACTCTGGATGATGGGAATGGCCACTCTCCTGACCCTGTATGAACCCCTGAATAGTTTGCTCTTATTTCATAAGGCGGTTCATTTCCTAGTCTCAGGTAGTTTACTCACTGACATGTTTAATCAGTTACCTACTGAAACCTCAAAAGGGACACTGTAGTTCTCAATTCTCTGTGCAATTCTCTCCTCTCTAGTTCTCTGCTCTGAGAATTCTAGCCACATTGGCTTACCTGAACTCCCAGCTCCATCTCCTCAGCTCTTCTCTCTGCATCACAGACTGGAAACTCTGTTCAGACAGTAAGCTAGGCAATCATAGGGCTTTCTCAGATCACTGACCTTTATTGCTTATTTCCAATATCTTGAGAGCTATTGTTTGATTCATATATTTGTCCAAGCCTTTTGTTGTTATTGTTGTTGCTGTTGTTTACACAGCAGAGTAAACCTAGTCCCTGACACCCCATCATGGCAGAAGCAGGAGAAGTTTATATGCATTGTATGCATTTTAAAATTTCCCCTGAGGCAACCTCCAGCTGATTGGCTTTTCCTGAGCTGTTCAAGTTATCTCCCACATGACTATTACTGTTTTTGTTAGTTACAAAGTTGAATATGTTAT
Organism: Physeter macrocephalus; assembly: GCF_002837175.3. Taxonomy (NCBI): domain Eukaryota; kingdom Metazoa; phylum Chordata; class Mammalia; order Artiodactyla; family Physeteridae; genus Physeter; species Physeter macrocephalus. The sequence goes on along the minus strand of NC_041217.1, from coordinate 78,494,842 downwards.
TTCTCTATTTCCCTTCTATTTTAGCCTGCAATTTTATGGTATACAATGTTTCTGAGGAATGAGTATCTTGTAGTATAACAGTTATAACCTATACAGTTTAAGGACATATGCTATGTTTGACATGTACCTTAAGCAAAAGCAGAAAATACAAAAAGATATGTTTTTACTAACATTTTCAAAACTGAAACTAACTGGTCAGATCTTTGAGGGTAGGTTTCATTTTGTGTGAGTCATTTTATTTCCTCCCCTGTAGTGCCTGGCACATAGATCTTCCAAATCATTTGTTGAATTGTTATAATAGATTTGTTGGTAGTACAGGAATATAGTATTATTTTCACTGTTATGATTATGACTAGCTATTGTGTATTAACTGTCTACATTAGGCTCTCTACCAGGTACTTTATATAATATCTAATCCAGTCTTCACTATTGCTCTGTGATAGAGAGATTTTTAGTCTCTCTTTATAGACAAGGAAATGGATTCAGGGGAGTGTAAATAACTTGTTCAGGATCCCACGGCTAGTAACTGACACTATTCAAATTCCAAACTCAGTTCTATCTGATTCCAAAGCCAAAGCTCCTTTTATTACTTCGTATTACTTATGCTGTTTCATAACACATAACGAAGCTTAGTGGTTCATTTCTCTAACAGGAACTCTCTTATTTTTCTTTCATTCTCTTATGGAAGGGAATAAAAAGAAAGTCATTTTAGGACAAGGCAGTTGAGTAAGTATGCATCTTGAGTTTTCTGAATTTCTCAGGGATCAGATTTGAGTCCAGGGCGATTTCACATGGCTGTATTACACCTGCAGACCAGGAATAGATTACATTCATTCAAGACAATAAACTAAGAATATGCCAGAATCCCTTGTTCTCTTGTAAAATAACCTTTGCAGTTTCTACCCATAGAGATGTATTTACTCTTCAAGCACACCCCAATTCTTTCAGTCACGACAGGGAACATTGTTTCACCTAGAGACTCTTTCCGTAGCTACGCAAAGGCTTCTCTCAGGAAGGGCCTAAACTAGACAAAAAATTGAGTTCTGATCTCAAATCGTTTTCCTAATAATATTGTGGTGTGGGCTGAGCAGGCGCGTTCCCTGAGAAAGGGAGGATAAAATTATATTGCCCTCACAATGGTGCATTTTACAGTTCCCCACGTTACTTCTCCACGACCAGGAAGCCAGATTTCATGTTACTTGGGGGTTGGGTTTGAGCCTGGGAGGGCCATGAACAGGGGCCTGTTGGTGGAGGAGATGAAAGAACATGAGCCCAGAGTGTCCTCACAAGGGGAAAAGGAACCTGGATTCATGGACAGGGCCCACGGTTTATCTGAATTGCCTTCAATCTCTGTCAAGGCTTAGCATCAGGTCATGGGTGCCTATCACTGTGGCAATGAGGGATTATTTTTATTAAGCATTTTGTATTTGTCCAAGAGCCTTTGGTCATTAATCACTTAACACTTGTTCCCCATGAGACTTTTGTGAAGTAAATGGGAAAGAAATAACACAATTCTTATTTTACGGAGAGAGATACTGAAGCACTAGTGCCACTAGTACACACTGAAAGAGCTAAAGCCATACATTAGAATTTGGGAAAACCAGACTGGGAGTTTGGTGAACTTTTGTTCCACCATAGAAGTGAGGTTTTCTGTTTTTACACAAAACGAACTTGCATATTTTTCATTTTGAAAGCAACATGATGGATACTGAGGTGTGCTGAAGAAAAAAACAGGCTTTACTTCCTTACCTAATATAGTGTGAAAATTTTACTGAGTTCCTACAAAAAATTTGGAATCCAAATATGCATTTAAGTTTAAGTAGTAAAGATTGTAAGGCATTGCTAATCTTGAGTTTTCTAATAAGAAAAAATATAAGCAAACACGTCCAGTGTGGTTGCGTTTAGCCAATAGCAAGTTATAAAGGGACTGCAAGAGGTTAGCAGGGGAATTTTGCTGCCTGGAATTAATCTGGTGGGCTTCCTGGAGGGGGGGGTGTTTTGAATTTCAATTAAAAAAAAAGATTTCAAAGACAGTATGCCCTTCAGCCCAGAAGCTTTGAAATATCTTTCTTGTCTCTTTCCAAGGAGCATAAACACTACCAAAAAATTGTCGAATATCACAGGAAGGAGGAATCGACTGAGGGGTCCACAAGGGCACGTTTCAGAGTAATGGAAAGGAAATGAAGAAACGTTTTCTGACAGTGAGATCTTTCAGATCTATTAACAATGAGGTAGTTCAGGGGCAGATGGTTAGGGTGGCAGGGGAGGCGTCAGTAGAGCCCATTTAAACCAGACTAGATAAAGCCCAGAATGGTGACTTCAGGAAGCAGTGTGCCCCCGGGTGGGGAATATGGTTAGGACTAGCATTCATTACTTCCTTTGGCATAAGACAGACCTTGGATTCAAATCTATTTAGAAGCTGCATGACTAAAAGTCTCTGGTTCCTCCTTTTTAAAATGGTACGAACAAGGACTACCTTATAAGTTGATGAGTGAAATAAAAGAAAGTATGTTTACATGGTACATGGCACCAGAGGCAAATCTGGGTTATACTGAGTCTGAAGCTTTTACAATATTGGAGGCCTTCTTTAAGATAAAGAATACACAATTCTGGTTATCAAATTAAAGCAAATATTTATTTAGAATGAGAAAAGAAATCACACTTAAAAACCCCAACAAACCAATAAATACCACAAATATCACAGAATCCACAAACATTACATCATGATGTTTTAACTTATTAACTGCCTGAAATATCTCTATTTGTTATGTGTGTGTGTGTGTGTATGTCTATGTATATATTCTGATGACCTCTTCATATGACAAAAATTTTGTAATACGTTGTATAGAGAGAATGGATACATTTCAACTTACCTCTAATATGATTCATCAAAATTTGTTTTTAACTACTGATAGTTTAGGAAAAGTTTTTTCAGCACAACTTGTTGCTTCTACTGTCCTGCAAAATTTTACGGTTGTTGTCAAATTTGGGAAAACTTCTACAAAGGTTTTTCATGAAAGTGTTGTAAGATTTAGTCTTCCTGGACTAGCTTCTGACTATACATGTCAAGTCTTGTTTCTCCTCCATTATCCTCGTAATTTGGAGGCTGGTCATTATAGGATGCATTCACACCTTGGTCTCAGCTCCTTGAGTGAACAGACAATGGTAGGAGTGTTTCCGGACTCCACTCCTACAACTGGGTGGCTAGGGTCAATTATACACAGAAGTGATGTGTATCACACATAATAATACATCCCACTCTACTCAAGCTGAATGTATCTTCAACTCAACTCCTAAGCCAACCTACACAAAAGCAAGTGTGACAGAGGGGACGTCAGAGCAGTATTAACTAGTTGGTGTTAAATACCTTAATTTTGTAAACTTTATAAAAACATATAACCATGCCCACACACTGACAGAACCCCTAGCAGGGCCTTGGAAGGGTCTCATGCCATTAGCTTCGTGGTCAACTGCCCCTACATGTGATAGCAACGTGCAGAACAATTCTGTCCCCCCTACTGGCAAGTCTTCCTCGAAGTGAGCAAGATGGTGGTGGGGATTTGGAGTAACAAATTCAGGAGACTCCCTGAAGGCAACAACTTGTCCAACCACAGAGGTGGGATGTGTCCCCTTCAGCAGTGGGGAATCTAAATTAAATAGAGTCTTGAGGATCTGATGGTGGCACATGAGAAGGAGCTCTTTGTTTCTCTTGAATTTTGCTGTTTTTTCACCCCAACGTCAGCTGATTACATTTGATTTCAAAGCACCTCTTTGAAATTGCTGTGATTTACCTGACTCTGAACTCTGCCCTCTTTCAGAAAATCCATTCTTAGAGCCCCATGACCCCCTTGGAGCACTGTGATACGTGGAGGTGGTGGAGGCATGCTGTACCTCAGGGCCACTCCACATGGTCCCGGGCAGAGGTATTTTCAAGGCTGGTGCAAGCAGCCATTAGAAAACAGGGCCTAGTGGTGTGGTGGTCATTCCAGAAATGTAACCCCTCAGAAATGTGCTGCCCAGGCTCTCGTAAGAAGGGTAAAGCAAATAAAGTTGCTGCCTATTTGGAACATACGCTGGCTCCTTCCACATCTGCAGGACATTTAGCTCCTTGCATCTGGTAATGTTTGTGCAAATATAATTCCATATTCACTAATAATTCCTGGGGCTAAAGGCCCCCCCTCGGGTAACCTTGTTAATATTCTCTCAAGGCCTGGTGTGAACGCCTCATAGCATTTTGATTAGAATTCAATCTTGTGTTTTTTTCCCCTCTCTGTCTCTCTCTCTCCCTCTCTCCTCTCATGCTTTCCTGGCCCCTGGTTTCCTGGCCACCCACATCAGGAGACATTCTCCCTCCCTTCCACTCTCCATTCTCAGTTTCAAGGAATTTCCTTGTGTCAAAGGCAAAGTGTGATTGACATATTTTCCCCCTCTTAAGAGCAGTCATCTCAGTGTTTGATTTAACCATCTCCTTATGGGGCTCATACAATCATTACCTGGGTGAAAAAGAGACCTCCTGCTCACCCCCATGCTCAAGCACCAGGCTCAGACCCATGGAGCTCAGTATTTTTATAGACTTTTACATTGCTGCTCTCCACTTTTTGTCTACTTTTCTTGCTTTTTCTTTTTGGTAGGCACTAGCAAATGATTCCCTGGTGTGTTGTACCCTGAGCCTTAAAGAATTTTAGTTATCTAAAAACAGGTAGACCAGCTGCCTCCTGCCAGTGCCCTCTGCCTGCCAAGAAAAGCATCTGCTGTTCTTCAGACCTGAGGGAAAGAATGGATACATAACGAGTTCTCTAGTTTCGAATTCACCATCTCTAGGCAGGTTGTCCTTCTTTGGTTCTTTAGTCTTACTTGACCAGCTTATTTGTCTCTCAGGAGAAGAAAAGAGAAAACAAAAACAAAAGCAGATTAGCCATAGAAATGAAGAATTATGTTTAAACCCAAGAAGAATTTCTTGGCAGTGAAGTTCTTAATGTTGGAGTGATTCTGGAATGCAGGCGCCCTCTCTCTCTCAGGCTGCCTTATCCTCGAATTACTATGGAATCTAATGGTTTCTGCCTGAAGGGGATGAACTAGATGACCTTGGAAGGTCACTTGCAGCTTTTAAATTCAGCAGCCATCCCCTTCTTTTCTGTGAAGGGCCACACTTCTCACAGTGTTGGAGCAAAGTCCGTCTTAAGGGGGTTTACGCATGTCTCTCCAGAGTATCCTGAATCACAGCCTGCTCTTCTCTTTAATGAGTCATTATCTCTTGCTGCTGATTATGATATGCTACCTACTCGAAGTCCCAATTGCAGGCAGCTCTGTTGTCATGCAATAATTATATTCTTAAGTAACCTCGTGTGTCCCAAATACCAGTGTTTCAGAAGGAAATGCAGTGCTAGAAGATAGAGGCTTGGATTTGCAGTAACAAAATTAATTTTTTTCCTGCTGGAATTTCAGTAACAAAAGTAGTTTTAATAAAAACTATATGTATATAGCTATAATATTGTAATTCATTGTACAAAGCCAGCGTTCAGTGACATTTCACTTTTAATCAGGAGGAATGACCTGCCTATATTGATTACTAAAAGCGCTCTTATTAACATAGTGTGACATAAATACTTGCTTGTCATAATTATCATCCATGTTATGATAAACAAAGCACAAAGCCAATCAAGCAAAGCAGGCATATATGCTTACACTGAGAGTAACAGCAGTATATTATAAATTGTGTTTTTGATTGATGTTATACCCCACTGCTTTAGCAAAACTTGGCTATGGAGGAAATGCCAGTACTTCCCATTATATAAACACTCATAAGAATCCATGTCAGTCTGTGGTCCACCCAGACCAGTATCTGAGTCTGAAAGTAGAATTATGGGATTGTGTGTGGAAAGTAATGATTACCCTACAAAATACTGGCCCCAAAAGGTTAGAATAGACTTCAAGACATTTCTAGCTTATCTCAAATTCCTATCTCAGGTTTCCAAGAGCAATTTACTGAAGAACTGATGTGGCCCATTGTGTATCTAAATCTTTTCTGTATCCAATTTCTATTTTCACCTTGTGTGCTCACTTGAAATAATAGGATTCATAAATTCACCACCTGCTTCGTAGGGTAGTACTTCTTCTTGTTTGTGGTGTATCTGCTTCTTTCAAACTCAAGGAGTTTCATCAAGTTCTCATATTCCAGGATTTGGTTAAAGAATCTATGGTTCCCCATTTCTATATCCTTCATGACTTGGAAAACTTTAATCAGATTTTTATTATATATTCCACTCATCTGTCCATTCCCCCCACCACCACTTTCATCCTCCCAGATGGATAAACAGGAATTTTCAAAATTTGAATTCATGGAGAATCCCTTTCTTTCCTTCTAAATATTTTAGTTGATGATGTTCAGAACCTATTTTAGTACTTAAATCATGGTGACTGGTATTGCTTATCTCAGTTAATGTTGCTATAGGCTGGGGTTTTTTTCTTAGAAGAGTAGGTATATTCATGTCCTTTTATTCAGTTTTTCTGCAATACTGCTGCATTTAAGATAATTAGACCAGCTTTACTGATGATCACTATTAATAAGTTTAATACTTAAGCCAGTAGTTTTTAATTTTTTGAGCAGTAGAAATTGTTTTTCAAATACAAAGTTATATGGAATGCAAAAATATGAATATCATGTAAGCGGTAGGAGTTGGGGACCAATACCTAGCTCATTTGGCCTCACTCTGGCCTCTGAGGTACTCCATGAAACAAGAGTTCCATGAAATGTGCTTTGAAAATCACCAAGTTTACCAATCACCAAAGTGAGCACCAACTATCACACACTTAAAAAGAGTGGAACTTAGTCTAAAATGCATGCCTCCACATTTTGTTAACCAATTCCTTCTTTACAAAACATAAGATTTTGAAATATGTCTTTTACTTCAAGTCACTCAAATATCCTCCAGGGCTCACCTGCTCATGGTTATAAATGAGGTCACATATGTGGTTCAGCACAAAGTTCATTGACCAGGTAACCCTCACCTGTGGGACAGTAGGACCCCAGCTGACTTCTGAGGTGGTATACCCTCTGGTATGTCTCAGGGAGTCTCCAGGAGATGTCTAGCTTGTGTCCTCCCACCCCCCCACTGCCATCAGTAGTAACAGCGTAGACACATTGTCTTTGAGTGTGAAGTGGCTCTCCTGCTCCAGAAAGCTCTCTGTGGCCACTGCAGCCACCACCATAGCCTCTGAGTGCTGCTCTCCCCTCTGCCCAAGAGTGGACACAGAAACTCTCTTTAACACCCCACAGAGCAGCCAAGAACAGAACTTAATATTACTTTTTTTGTACAGCCTCAGTTACAACAAAAAGGAAGCATACACCAAAAGCATCCTTTAGCTGGCAACTATACATCCTCATGCAGTTTGCTATAGGCCACATTTCTGCCCAGCTACTGCAGAAAAACTCCATCCAATATCCATCGTCTCCTCTTCTTTCACTGTAGAAAAACAATTTCATTTGAGATGGTGATGAACCAGACTAAAAGGATATCTTTCCCAGCCTCTCTTGCAGCTAGGTGTGGTCACAAGACTAAGTTCTAGCTAATGCAACAGAGGTGGAATTCTGGGAAGGCTCCTTGCTGGAGCTGATACAACTAGGAGATGCTTCCTTTTTGCCTTTCCTGATACCTGAAATTGAGTATGTGAGGACAGAATTGATAGCAGTCATTTTGGAACATGAGGTGGTCTTGAGGCTGGAAGCAAATGCTGAGGATGGTAGAGCAGAGAGAAGGAGGTGGAGTCACCAGTTACTTGGTGAAGTCACCACAGAATCCTTGGAATAATTAGTTCTGTACTTCTTCGTGTGTGTTTGGGTTTTCTGTAATCTACAGGCAACCCTAATCATGGCACAGCAGTGATGAGCCTGCTTCCTCCCTTGCTGCGAGGCTCCTTAGCTGCTGACCTGGTTGCATATGGCAGAGTCCAGTTTCTCTCCATTGTTTAGGAACATGCTTCAGCACTTCTAGACTTTTCAGAGCCTCTTCCCAAGAGAACCAGAGCCCAGAGAGAACTCCTTACACACAGTGAAGGGCCCAACTGCCAATTTTTCATCTCCTGATGCAGAAGCTGCCTCTTTCCTAGGATAATTGAGTTATAGTGATTATTCCCCCAGACCCTACTTTCTGCCCACAGGGGTATGGCCTCACCTGCTTCTGCCAGTAATAAGCACATTGGGCTCACATTTCAGCCACAGCTCAATTCCTTCATCTGATAAATGGGGAACATTTAAAATAAACATAAACCACAAGTGCTTTTAAAATATCCTCTTAGGTATTAGTTTTGGGATCCCTACCAGAGTGCTTCTTAAATTTTATTTTTGACTCATCGTATTTTTGGCTCTTCCTACCCATATGTGTATTTTCTTAGATACACAGCAATACATGAATATGAACCCAGAAATGCACACACAGACTGGTGCATGAGTATACATGCACACAGATGCTTGTATATACTCCCTCATCAATATATACACCCTTAAACATACACCTGGCACATTGATACAGAAGCTCAAAGGAATATGGATTGAAGTTTAGTTAATAGGAAAAGTAAGGAATGGAGTATATATAGCAGCTAAAAAGGCTAGGCAGGGAGGTGACAAAAGAGCAAAGCAACCCCCATGGTACTTATTTTTAATGGCATTGCAGTAAAGTAAATTTTGTATATGCTCCAGCGATAGGCTTAGTAAGAGGCTGATTAGGGAGATGGGCTTAATGCACAGCCCAGTGCTGTTGCTAAGCTGGTCTGTGTCAGCCTGGTCATCTCACTGGTCAGTTCTTGATGGCAGAATTCTCATAAGCTGTCGTGAACTCCCTGAGAGTAGCAAGGAATGGCAATCTTGTTTTCCAGCCTAATTATAGGCACCCAGCAAGATTTTGAAGTATGAATGAGTGATTAATATACTTTGCACAGACCCCCCCACCCCAAAGACTGGTCCTCATTGAGTATGCATGGGGAAGAGAGAAAAAGCAAGCAAAGTGCCCACTTGGATCCAGGACAGCAGCGGTTCAAGGAGATGGGTAGTGGGGAAGGAGAGCTTAGGTAGAGATAAAAGGCTTCTGCGGTTACATCTCACCCTCTGGTCTGGGAGCTGGTGTGGGCCTGTAACTCTGCAAAGGAAAAGCTTTCCTAGGATGTTATCCAAGGAACATCCATGACTTTCCTGGAGAGGCTGCTCTGGTGATAGACAGAAAGACGGAGACACTTTGTTTTTCTTTTCATATTTTCGTCTTTCTCCTATTAACATCCTCAACTATTCCTCTCCTTTCCTGGTGATTGAACACTTTGAATATTTGTATGCTCTAAACACGGCCTGGCCCTGCTGTCCTTTAGCCAAATTACACACATTTAGGTCTTTTCATCTTTCTTTATGAACCAGTCTCTCCAGTCTATTTAATCATTTTGGCAGTTCTTTTCTGAATTCCACCCAATTTAAAAATAAGCTAAATTCTCCACCCCTGTGGATTTAAAAGCAGGCTGTTGCAAACCCATGCAGAGTTCTAGCCTGGGTTTGGTGCGTACAGAGGAAAGATAAGCCCATGTTTTAAACTCTCTATTCCCAGTTTTCCTCAGCAGTGACAGCCTGGAAAAGGCCAGGGGAGGTAGGAAAAGGGGCAAGAAACTTTGCTGGCCACAGCGGAAGACCATGCTGATTGTGCTAGGTTTGTTTTTAAATTTTCTTATTGACTGACTGATTAGTTGGTTGATTGTTTATAGGTGATAGTCACATTTGGTTCAGAATCTAGAAGGTATAAAAGTATATAAAATGAACGGAAAGTATTGCTCCTATTCCCGTTACCTAGTCACCAACCCTGAAGAAACAACCATAGTTATTTGTTTCTATACGTATAATTCCAGAGATATTGTATGCACATGATCAAATATATATTTATATCTGTGTGTCCATGTATCTCTCCACCTCCATTTTTAGACAAATGGTGATATACTACACACATTGCTCTCCTCTTTGCGTTTTCTTAACAGTATATCTTGGAGATTTGGAGATTGGTCCATATTCACACATAAATAGCTCCTTATGTACTTTTTATGGCTACAAAGTATCTTTACTCTAATGTGCTCTAATTTTATAGACCACAATTAATGAACATTTGTATTCTCTGATTTTTTATGGTTACTGTCAATGAACATTTAGGGATCTTACCATTCTTTTAAATTACCGACAGTGACTCACTGAATAACTTAAAACGTTTTACACGTGTGGGAGTAGATACGTAGAGTGAACTTCCCTCCTTAAAAGGTATGTGCATCAGGCTGTCTAGCTCAAAGCTGGCCGATTTGTCAGTTTATACACCCATCACTATAAATGGGTGTTTTTCCATACCCACATAAATCCCGTTTTTCCATACCCACATAAATACAGAATTTTTAGAACTTTGACAGTCTGATGGTGGGAAAGGTAAATCATTTTTGTGTATTTCCCTTATTGCAAGTGAGGTTGGTTTCTTTTCACAAATTTAAGAGCCATTTGAATTTCCTTTATAAATTAGGGAGATTAGATCCATGTGACATAATTTGCAAATATATTTTCCTATTTGTCATTCTTTTCTTTTTACATGTATTAATATGTTCACCTTTTATTTCATGATTTCTGGGTTTTGGTTTTGTGGCATACTTATATAAATTTTTCCCACTTTGATATTGTTTTTAAGGAATTCCATGGTTTCTTCTGGTACTCATATAAATGACAAGTAAATCAAACTTTGTTTTTCCAGATGGCTACCCAGTTGTCCCAACATTGTTTATTGAATACATATCTTTTTTTAGTGTGAAAAATTTTAATATATATCTCTTTATAACTGAAAGAGTAAGTAGACAAAAATCCAGAAAAAGAGAGTATTTAAACTTATGTTACACACTTTAGCTAATTGACATATATAAAACACTATATCCCAAACTACATATACCATTATTTTCAAGGACACATAGAAAATTTACCAATATGAATAGATATCTTTTATTCACAGATTTGAATGTTACTTTTACAATATATAAATCTCCATGGCATTTGTGCCCCTTTTTGATATTCCTAGTCTGTACCATTTATGTCATGCCAGTATCACATTATATTAATTATCTGTAGCTTTAAAATATTGTTTTATTATCTAATAGAAATAGTTCTTCTTCATTAGTCTTCTCTTTCAGAATTTTCCCGTTTTCCTTGTTGGTTTTTTATATGAATTTTAGAATCAGGTTGTCTATTTCAAAAAAAAAAATCAGAGTAGACCTTCAAGATGGCAGAGGAGTAAGACGTGCAGATCACCTTTCTCCCCACAAATACATCAGAAATACATCTACATGTGGAGCAACTCCCACAGAACACTTACTGAATGCTGACAGAAGACCTCAGACTTCCCAAAAGCCGTGTGGCTGACAGGGTCTTGGTGCTCTGGCCGGGTGTCAAGCCTGTACATCTGAGGTGAGAGAACCGAGTTCAGGACATTGGTCCACCAGAAACCTCCCAGCTCCATGTAATATCAAACAGTGAAAGCTCTCCCAGAGATCTCTATCTCAAAGCTAAGACCCACTTCCACTCAACAACCAGCAAGCTACAGTGCTGGACACCTTATGCCAAACAACTAGCAAGACAGGGACACAACCCCACCCATTAGAAGAGAGGCTGCCTAAAATCATAATAAGGTCACAGACACCTCAAAACACACCACCGGACATGGTCTTGCCCATGAGAAAAACAAGATCCAGCCTCATCCACCAGAACACAGGCACTAGTCCCCTCCACCAGGAAGCCTACACAACCCACTGAACCAACCTTAGCCACTGGGGACAGACACCAGAAAAACCAGGAACTACAAACCTGCAGCCTTTGAAAAGGAGACCGCAAAACACAGTAAGTTAAGCAAAATGAGAAGACAGAGAAACACACAGCAGATGAAGGAGCAAGGTAAAAACCCACCAGACCAAACAAATGAAGATGAAATAGGCAGTCTACCTGAAAAAGAATTCAGAGTAATGATAGTAAAGATGATCCAAAATCTTGGAAATAGAAGGGAGAAAATACAAGAAACGTTTAACAAGGACCTAGAAAAACTAAAGAGCAAACAAACAATGATGAACAACACAATAAATGAAATTAAAAATTCACTAGAAGGAATCAATAGCAGAATAACTGAGGCAGAATAACAGATAAGTGACCTGGAAAATAAAATAGTGGAAATAACTACAGCGGAGCAGAATAAAGACAGAAGAATGAAAAGAACTGAGGACAGTTTTAGAGACCTCTGGGACAACTTTAAATGCACCAACATTGAATTATAGGGGTCCCAGAAGAAGAAGAGAAAAAGAAAGAAACTGAGAAAATATTTGAAGAGATTATAGTTAAAAACTTCCTTAATATGGGAATGGAAATAATCAAGTCCAGGAAGTGCAGAGTCCCATACAGGATAAATCCAAGGAGAAACACACCAAGACACATATTAATCAAACTATCAAAAATTAAATACAACGTTAGCAAACCCAAAACAATTAACAAAATGGTAATAGGAACATACATATCGATAATTACCTTAAATGTAAATAGATTAAATGCTCCAACTAAAAGATATAGACTGGCTGAATGGATACAAAAACAAGACCCATACATATGCTGTCTACAAGATACCCACTTCAGACCTACCGACACATACAGACTGAAAGTGAGGGGATGGAAAAAGATATTCCATGGAAATGGAAATCAAAAGAAAGCTGGAGTAGCAATTCTCATATCAGACAAAATAGACTTTAAAATAAAGACTATTACAAGAGACAAAGCAGGACACTACATAATGATCAAGGGATCAGTCCAAGAAGAAGATATAACAATTGTATATATTTATGCACCAAACATAGGAGCACCTCAGTACATAAGGCAAATGCTAACAGCCATAAATGGGGAAATCGACAGTAACACAATCATAGTAGGGGACTTTAACACCCCACTTTCACCAGTAGACACATCATCCAAAATGAAAATAAATAAGGAAACACAAGGTTTAAATGATACATTAAACAAGATGGACTTAATTGATATTTATAGGACATTCCATCCAAGTATCTTTTCTGACCACAATGCTATGAGACTAGATATCAATTACAGGAAAAAATCTGTAAAAAATAGAAACACATGGAGGCTAAACAATACACTACTTAATAACCAAGAGATCACTGAAGAAATCAAAGAGGAATTAAAAAATACCTAGAAACAAATGACAAAACACGATGACCCAAAACCTATGGGATGCAGCACAAGCAGTTCTAAGAGGGAAGTTTATAGCAATACAGTCCTGCCCCAAGAAACAAGAGACATCTCAAATAAACAACCTAACCTTACACCTAAAGCAATTAGAGAAAGAAGAACAAAAAGACCCACAAAGTTAGCAGAAAGAGAGAAATCATAAAAATCAGATCAGAAATAAATGAAAAAAGTGAAGGAAACAATAGCAAAGATCAATAAAACTAAAAGCTGGTTCTTTGAGAAGATAAAATTGATAAACCATTAGCCAGATTCATCATGAAAAAAAGGGAGAAGACTCAAATCAACAGAATTAGAAATGAAGAAGGAGAAGTAATAACTGACTCTGCAGAAATACAAAGGATCATGAGAGATTACTACAAGCAAATATATGCCAATGAAATGTCCAACCTGGAAGAAATGGACAAATTCTTAGAAAAGCACAACCTTCCAAGACTGAACCATGAAGAAATAGAAAATATAAACAGACCAATCACAAGCACTGAAATTGAGACTGTGATTAGAAATCTTCCAACAAACAAAAGCCCAGGGTGAGATGGCTTCACAGGTGAATTCTATCAAACATTTAGAGAAGAGCTAACACCTATCCTTCTCAGACTCTTCCAAAATATAGCAGAGGGAGGAACACTCCCAAACTCATTCTACAAGACCACCATCACCCTGGTACCAAAACCAGACAAAGATGCCACAAAGAAAGAGAACTTCAGGCCAATATCACTGATGAACATAGATGCAAAAATCCTCAACAAAATACTAGCAAACAGAATCCAACAGCACATTAGAAGGATCATACACCATGATCAATTGGAGTTTATACCAGGAATGCAAGGATTCTTCAATATACGCAAATCAATCAATGTGATAAACCATATTAACAAATTGAAGAAAAACCATATCATCTCAATAGATGCAGAAAAAGCTTTCGACAAAATTCAACACCCATTTATGATAAAAACCCTCCAGAAAATAGGCATAGAG
>NC_041217.1:78453512-78480450 GCF_002837175.3 Physeter macrocephalus | reverse complement strand
TGCAACAAAAAGAATAAAATACCTAGGAATAAACCTACCTAAGGAAACAAAAGACCTGTATGGAGAAAATTATAAGACACTGATGAAAGAAATTAAAGATGATGCAAACAGATGGAGAGATATACCATGTTCTTGGATTGGAAGAATCAACATTGTGAAAATGACTATACTACCCAAAGCAATCTACAGATTCAATGCAATCCCTGTCCAACTACCAATGGCATTTTTCACAGAACTAGAACAAAAAATTTCACAATGTGTATGGAAAGCCAAAAGACCCCAAATAGCCAAAGCAATCTTGAGAAAGAAAAACGGAGCTGGAGGAATTGGGCTCCCAGACTTCTGACTATACTACAAAGCTACAGTAATCAAGACAGTATGGTACTGGCACAAAAACAAATATAGCTCAACAGAATAGGATAGAAAGCCCAGGGATAAGCCCACACACATATGGTCACCTTATTTTTGATAAAGGAGGCAAGAATATACAATGGAGAAAGGACAGCCTCTTCAATAAGTGGTGCTGGGAAAATTGGACAGCTACATGTAAAAGAATGAAATTAGAACATTCCCTAACACCGTACACAAAAATAAACTCAAAATGGATTAAAGACCTAAGTTTAAAGCCAGACACTATCAAATTCTTAGAGGAAAACATAGTCAGAACACTCTATGACATACATCACAGCAAGATCCTTTTTGACCCACCTCCTAGAGAAAAGGAAATAAAAACAAAAATAAACAAATGGGACCTAATGAAACTTAAAAGCTTTTGCACCACAAAGGAAACCATAAAGAAGACAAAAAGACAATCCTCAGAATGGGAGAAAATATTTGCAAATGAAGCAACTGACAGAGGATTAATCTTCAAAATTTACAAGCAGCTCATGCGGCTCAATATTAATAAGCAAACAACCCAATGTAAAAATGGGCAGAAGACCTAAATAGACATTTCTCCAAAGAAGATATACAGATTGCCAACAAACACATGAAAGGATGCTCAACAGCACTAATTATTAGAGAAATGCAAATCAAAACTACAATGAGGTATCACCTCACACCAGTCACAGTGGCCATCATCAAAAAATCTAGAAACAACAAATGCTGGAGAGGGTGTGGAGAAAAGGGAACCCTCTTGCCCTCTTGGTGGGAATGTAAATTGATACAGCCACTATGGAGAACAGTATGGAGGTTCCTTAAAAAACTAAAAATAGAACTACTATACGAGCCAGTAATCCCACTACTGGGCATACACCCTGAGAAATCCATAATTCAAAAAGAGTCATATACCACAATGTTCATTGCAGCTCTATTTACAGTAGCCATGACATGGAAGCAACCTAAGTGTCCATCAACAGATGAATGGATAAAGACAATGTGGCACATATATACAATGGCATATTACTCAGCCATAAAAAGAAATGTATTTGAGTTATTTGTAGTGAGGTGGATGGACCTAGAGACTGTCATACAGAGTGAAGTAAGTCAAAGAGAAAAATAAATACCGTATGCTAACACATATATATGGAATCTGAAAAAAAAATGGTTGTGAAGAACCTAGGGACACTCCAGGATTAAAGACACAGACGTAGAGAATGGACTTGAGGATGGGAGGGGGAAGGGTAAGCTGAGACGAAGTGAGAGAGTGGCATGGAGTTATATATCCTACCAAATGTAAAATAGATAGCTAGTGGGAAGCAGCTGCATAGCATAGGGAAATCAGCTTGTTGCTTTTTGACCACCTAGAGGGATGAGATAGGGAGGGTGGGAGGGAGATGCAAGAGGGAGGAGATAGCGGGATATATGTATATTTATAGCTGATTCACTTTGTTATAAAGCAGAAACTAACACAACATTATAAAGCAATTATACTCCAATAAAGTTGTTAAAAAAATCATTTTGGCATTTAAAAAATCAGGGGCATGTTAAATTTATAGATTAATTTAGGTAAAGTAGGCATGTTTATGATATTGCTTGCTCCTTTCCAAGAACATGATATACTTTTTCATTGTGTGTGTGTTTCTCAGTAGGACTTTAATGTTTTATTTTTATAAATTGTGCCCATTTCTTGGTAATATTTTATCTTTTTGGTTGCCACTATAAATTGAGATCTTTTGTCATCTCTTCTAACCAATTGTGTGTGTATGTGCTTTTGCTTTCTCCTGATTAATTTTGTAATCACCAGGCACATTCCCAAATTCTCTTCTGTCTGAGTTTCTCTCAGAGATTCTTCTTGGCCAGGGTTTCTCCACTCTGCATTATTGGCATTTTGAGCCAGATAATTCTCATTGCTGGTGTGGTGGGGAGGTGGGGATGGAGGTCTTGTCCTGTGCATTGTAGGATGTTTAGCAGCATTCCTTACCTCTACTGGTTGCCTCTGATTAAGAAGCATTGTTTTAGTCCATAATCCAAGGAAGGTCTTCATTATTTCCACCTGCTCCCAACCCACTGGTCTGTTAGACACTATTGGGTCTAATCACAACAATGGAAATAGCTAAAGCCCAATGTTCTGTTATAAGAACAAACAATGCCTAGAGGTAGACATGGAAGTGATGATTATTCATAGTTCATGGCCAAGCTACATGTGGAACTCAGTCACAGATACAAATCTCATGAATTTAAAAGTTAAAAGTAGGGAATTCCTTGCATCCAGTGGTTAGGACTCTGTGTTCTCACTGCCGAGGGCCCGGGTTCGATCCCTGGTCGAGGAACTAAAATCCCACAAGCTGTGTGGTGCAACCAGAAAAAAAAATAAAATAAAATGTAATAAAGAGAAGGAAGAAGAATCTATTGCTTCTGTATCACACACCTTCGATTTTCATTGTATTGTGTCTGGCATGTTCTCTAGCTGTTCAGTGGTGTGATCACCATCTTCTCCACTGGCTTGAGTCATAGCATCTCAGGCTTGAAGGGATATCGACATGTTCCTCAAGGCATGGCATCACGTCTGGCACCCTCTTAACACTCTCAACTGTGTCGTGCCATTTTTACATTTTCTACAATATGTACAATTGTGCTGGGTTCGTGACAGAGTGTTTGAAATATAAAAGATCTGTATTCAAATCCTGGTTTAGAGTCATTACATTATTAGCTATATATGCAAGTTACCTAATCTCTGTAAATGTCATTCGCAAAACAGTTATGAATATTACATTGTAGGGTTGCAGTGGCGATTAGATGAGATCACATATACAATGCAACAAGAACATAGCAAGAACACAATACATTTTAAACTCTCATTAAAAACTCAAGCACTCAGTATGTGATAGCTATTATCTTCATTATTATTATGTGAATACAAGTTCTTTATCTGAAGAATTAAGAGTAAAACTAATCTAAATCATCTATTAAAAAATTTAAAGTATTGATTGAAATATTGGAAAACAGGTTGAAAAGACTGGCTTGATACTATTGAAAGTCAGATATTTTTGTAGGAAACATCCGTTCCTATCATTTCTTATTTATTGGATGTAGACTCTTTGAGAATCTAAATAGTCTGGGCCTTATCAGTCAGCTTTGTGGGTGATTCCTGTCTATGGAATTCAGTGTTGACTATAGAATAATATATGATGCAAAGGGCAAAATTTGTTCTGAATCATGTTTTTATGAGGTGAAGCAGAATTTAATGATAGTGTTATTTAGCTGGACTTGCTTATTTTTTGTTAAAGTCCTTTTCAAGTTTTGGAATGCCACACACATATAGAACCATGTACAAAACTTAAATGTATTGTATAAAAATAAGCACATAATGGGTAACCTCTGCTCAGATTAAGAAATAGCACATTACCAGCCCCCAGAACAGTGTATACCTTTCTCATCACAATCCTCCCCCTCCTTGTTTTTCTTTATAGTTTTATATAAATATAAAACTTGTGATAG
Source organism: Physeter macrocephalus (assembly GCF_002837175.3). NCBI lineage: Eukaryota > Metazoa > Chordata > Mammalia > Artiodactyla > Physeteridae > Physeter > Physeter macrocephalus. The sequence continues at coordinate 78,476,571 of NC_041217.1, read as the reverse complement.
ACTCTGGTTTTGTCTAAAAATTCATTTATTTTTCATTCTCAAAGGATGGATTTTTGGGCTAAATAATTTTAGGTGGGCAGTTATTTGGTTTTCTCCAATTAAAGTTATCATTTCACTGTTTTCTGGTTTCTGTTATTGCTGTTGAAATATCAGCTGTAAGTCTAAGTCTTTCTCTGGTGCTTTAATGATTTTTTTCATTATTTTTTGATGGTCTGGAATTCCAGTATGATATATCAACATTATATGTAAACTTAAAACTTATTTCATTAAGGAAGCATTGGACTTCTTGAACCTATGGATGGTGTTTTTATCAGTTCTAGAAAAATCTCAGTCATCTCTTTCCTTTCCTTATGGGACTCACAATTAACGTCTTTTGGACCTTCTCACTATATTCTCTATGTATCTTACCATCTCTTGTGTATTTTTTCATCATTTTTCTCTCCATTTGTATTTCTAGATAATTGTGCACAGAACCATTTTTTTTTCTAGTTCAGGAGTCAGTGAACTATGGCCCAATGGCCAAACCTGAATCACTGCCTCTTTCTTTACAGCCCATGAATGAAGACTGACTTTTATATTTTTAAATGGTTGAAAAAACTTTTAAGAAGATTATGTTTTGTGGTGCATGAAAAATACATAGAATTCAAATTTTAGCACCTATAAATAAAGATTTTATTAGTACATAGCCACACTCACTTGTGTTTGTATTGTCCATGGCTCTTTTTGTGCTACATCAGCAGAGTTGAATACTACTTATGAAGAAGGCAGAACCTGCAAAACCTAAAATATTTACTATCTGGCCTTTTATTAAAAAGATTTGCTGACCCTGATTCTATTTCATTGTAATACTCTCTTCAGCTGTGTTTAATCTATCGTTAAACCTTTGCCAATTTTACCTCCCTGCAAAGACCACCTAAAAATAACCTGTTGATCAACAAAGCCAAGTTTATTGCTTATTACTTGTTTGTCAGTGTGGATTATTGAGTATAGTGATCCAGATAAAATAGGAACTGAGGAAAAATCTCACTCAAAATCCAATGAACTTATGGATCTCTCACTTCTAGGGGATGAATAGGTTTTGGTTGTGTGTTTTTACAAATTGGATAGCGTATGACTTGAGCCCATATTTTTAGCAAACATACCTAAGATGCAATTAGAATATTTTCCAAAGATATTTACCATTTCTGCAAAATCACAGAAAAAAGTTTGTGTGCCTGGTTCTGAGAATATAAGACTAAATAAGATATGGGGCCTAGCAACAATGGGTCCAGAGTTTAGTGGGGAGATGGGCATGTAAACAGGTAATTTAAGTAAACTATAACCAATGTTATAATAGATAAATATATATAATGTCAGGTTGACATGAAATAATAAAATGACAAATAAATCTAAAGAAGGCTTCATGAGGGAGGCACCATTTGACCCAGTCTTAAAATATTATCAGGAATTTTCCAACCATGAAAAGAATGGAAGCAACTCATGGCAGAGGGAATAACTAGTGCAAGAGCCTAGTGGTGTGAAAACATGGGGACATGTGCTTGGCGACAAGGAAGTAGTTCTAGGAACCTGCAGCTTAGGGCAGGTGAGAGGGACTGATGGGAGATGAGGCTGGAAAGGTATGTAGAAGCAGATAGTTTAATTCTTTGAACGATAAGCTAGGGAGGTTGGCTTTTTATTGTCGTTGTTAACTATGAATAGACATCAAGGGACTTTAAATATGGAAGTAAAGGGAACAGATTTTTTTAGAATATTCTAGTACCAGTGTGAAGTATATCTTGGAAGTGAGACAGACTGGAAGATAATCATGAAGGTACTGTCATAGTATAGTTGTATAGTCAGACAACCTGAACTAAAGCAAATGGATAAGAAGGAGGAGAATGATATTAAAAGATGACTCTGCAGTTTCTATTTGAGCGACCTAATTGATAAAAATACAAGTATAAGGAAGACAAAAAGAGGAGCTGGAAGATGAATATGGTTTGAGATTTTTGGAGTTACTAGTTTGATGACCAGGAAACACCCCTTTGTAGATATCCACTGAAGAAAGTATAAACCTAGAGTTCACAGAATAAGCAGGGTTAGAGATGAGTGGCATGGACTGGGACCTCACTTCAGGAGGGACATGGAGATGGAGAAGAGGATCACTGATGGAATCTTCAGGAACAGCTCTTTGGAAAGGGTGATTGAAGAAAGAGGAATCTGCAAAGGAAATGATAAAAGGCTAGTAAAAGAAGTGGGAAGAGAAACAGAAGAGTGTCTTATAAAAATAAAGGAAAGCACTTTAAGAGGGAGGGAGTTATCAGAATTAATGCCACAAAGAGATTTAGTAGGCTAAAGTTTGACAACAAACTTTTGTACTGTTTCATTGATTGAGCTAGAGAGTAGAAGCCAGATTGCAATGTCTGAGAAATTAATGGGAAGAAGTGGGGGACAGATAAAAACCTATTTAGGGGAAGCAGTAGTTAAAAGCACAGACCCTAGAATAAGACTGCTAGCATTAGCATCCCAGCTCCATTGTATACTAACTCTGTGATCTTAGATTTAAAAGGGACTTAACCTCCCTTTCCCTCAGTCTCCATATCTATAAAATATGATAATAGTACCTATCTCATCGAGTTGTTTTGAGGGTTAAGTGACTTATACATTAAGAACTTAGACTACTGCCTGGCACACAGTGAGTGTTCAATTGGCTGTAGCTATTATCATTCCATCAAGAAGTGAAGTGGTGGAAAAGAAAGCAGTAAGTCAACAGCTTGGGATGACAGGGTGGGGACAGAAAGGAGGGCAGTACTTTTGGATGAGCACATTTGTAGGTAGATGAAAATGGCCAGAAGAGAAGAAGAAATGACACAATAGAGTGGGTAATTAGGGATTAGAGTCCAAAGGGGGAATGAGTTTGTGGAATGAGGAGAAAAGGTGGAGAAGTTGACCCTGTAAAGACAGAAGAAAGCAGAGCTGAATGTGTATATATATGTATGTGTGTGTGTGTATATATAGTATATATGGCAGCATGCCATTCTTACAATTTATACCTTGATTTTCTAACCTAATAATATCTTAGAATTCTCTTTTAATAGCTGGCTAATGTGTCAATGAATGGGTTATCATAATTCATTTGAGTCTAGTACTCAAGGAAGAGGCATTGAAGCCGTGTCCAGTTATTTGCTTTTACAAATAATACTGTAATGAACATTACTGTGTGTATGTGTACATATATGTCCACTGGTACAAATATATGCATAGGATAAAATTTTAGAGGTTGAATATCTAGGTGAAAGCTATCAGTAATTACCCCTCCAAAGAGAAGAAGCTATTTTATACTCCTATCTTAGAGTGAGTGTATCCATATGCCTATTTCTTCACATCCTTTGAACACTGTTAATACCAGACTTTTTAATCCTTGTCAGTCTAATATATGAAAAATATCTTTATTATTGTTTTAATTCATACTTCTTTAATGATATGTGAGATTAGGCAGCTTTTAATATGTTTATTGGCCAGTTATTTCTTAGTCTATGAACTATGTGTTCATATTTGTGGTATGCAGCTTCTAAAATGGCCCCAAGATCCTCAACTCCTAGTATTCAGACCCTTGTATAGTACTTCCTACAATGTACCAGGATAGGTCTGTGTGACTAAAAGAAAGAATATGGCAGAAGTAATGGTGTGTCACTTCCAAGATTAGGTTAAAAAACACATTGTAGCTTTTGTCTTGAGATCTCTCTCTCTCTTTCTCTGTCTCTCTGTCTGTCTCTCCCTCATCACTCACGTTGGGAGAAGCTTCCATGTCATGAGGACACCCAGGCAGCTTAGAGAGAGGCCCATATGGGAAGAGGTCTCTGGCCAGCAGCCACCAAGGAACTAAGGCCTGACAACAATGCTATGAGTGAGCTTGAAGCAGATCCTCCCCCAGTCAGGCCTACAGAGACTGTGGCCCTGCTGACAGCCTGACTGCAACTTCATAAGAATCACAGAGCTAGAACCTCCCAGATAAGACACTCCAGGTCCCCAACCCAGAGAAGTTGTGAGATAGTAGATGTTTGTAGGTTGTTTTAAGCTGCTAAATTTTGGGGTAATCCGTAGTACAACAATGTATAACTAATATAACATTTTCCCCCAATTTTTCCATAAATTGCTCATTTTTTTCCTTACTGATATTAAGAAACTTTATCATTTTAGGCTAACCCTTAAATTCTTAAATACATTGTGTGTATTTTCAACACATTTTGTTATGTGTTCTTTAAAATTTTTTCTTCAGAGGAGAGATCAAGATGATGCAGTAGGAGGATGCTGAACTCACCTCCCCCCCAAACACATCAAAAATACATCTACATGTGGAGCAGCGCTTGCTGAAAACAAACTGAAGACTGGCAGAAAGGCTCTTCTATAACCAAGACTGTAAAGAAAGATTCACATGGAGTCAAGTGGGAAAAGAGAGCAGTCAGGTTGGGATTGCACCCCTAGCAGGGGACACAGAAGAGGAAGGGGGAAACAGATATCTGTTGCTTTTCTGTACACTACTAATGAACTCTCAGAAAGAGAAGGCAAGAAAACAATCCTGTTTAAAATTGTATCAAAAAGAATAAAATACCTAGTAATAAACTTAACCAAGGAGGTGAAAGACCTATACTATGAAAACTAGAAGGCAGTTGAAGGTGATACAAATAAATGGAAAGATATCCCATGTCCATGGATTGGAAGAATTAATATTGTTAAAATATCCATACTACCCAAAGCAATCAACAGATTTAATGCAATCCCTATCAAAATACCCATGACACTTTTCACTAGAACAAACAATCCTAAAGTTTATATGGAACCACAGAAGACCCAGAGTAGCCATAGCAATCTTGATAAAAAAAGAACAAAGCTTGAGGTATCACCTTGCCTCACTTCAGACTATACTACAAACCTACAGCAGTCAAAACAGCATGGTACTGGTACAGAAACTAACCCATAGATCAATGGAACAAAATAGAGAACCCAGACATAAACCCACACACATATGATCAATTAATCTAGGACAAAGGAGACAAAAATATACAATGGGGAAAAGATAGTCTTTTCAATAAGTGGTGCTTACTTGGAAAACTGAACAGCTCTCTGTAAACAAATGAAATTAGAACATTTCCCACACTAAATACAAAAATAACTCAAAATGGACTAAAGACCTAAATGTTAGACCAGAAGTGATAAAACTCCTAGAATAAAACATAAGCAAAACATTCTGACATAAGTCATAGTGGGTTTTTTTTTTTGGATCTGTCTCCTTAGGCAAACGGAAAAAAAGCAAAAATAAACAAATGGGACCTAATTAAACTTAAAAGCCTTTGCACAGCAAAGGAGAAAAACATTGACAAAACAAAATGACAACCTACTAAATGAGAGAAAATATTTGCAAATGATATGTCTGATAAGGGGTTAATATCCAAAATATATAAACAGCTCATATAACTGAATATAAGAAAACAAATAACCTGATTAAAAATGGGCAAAAGACTTGAATAGACATTTTTGTTTTGTTCTTTGGGTTTTTTTTACTTTATTTTTTTTGATTGAAGTATAGTTGATTTACAATATTCCTGAATAGACATGTTTCCAAAGAAGACATACAGATGGCCAACTGGCACATGACAAGGGAACCCTAGAACACTGTTGGTGGGAATGTAAACTGGTGCAGCTATTATGGAAAACAGTATGGAGGTTCCTCAATAAATTAAGTATAGAACTACCACGTGATCCAGCAATTACACTCCTGGGTATATAACCAAAGAAAGTGAAAACACTGATTAGAAAAGATATATGCATCCCAATGTTCATAGCAGCATTATTTACAATAGCCAAGGTAATGGAAGCAAGCTAAATGTCCTTCAACAGATGAATGGATAAAGAAGATGTGATGTGTGTAGTAGTTTTCACCCCTAGAAATTTGATTTGTGTCTTTTTATGATTTCTAGATCTGTACCTGCAAGGGGACCCTCTGAAGATCTCCAGAGCTCTCGCTGTGCAGCTCTTTTCTCTGTAGTACTCCACCCTTAAACTCTAACTACCTTGGCCTCCCTGGACTCCCAGTTGCATCTTTTCAATTCACGGGGATCACTGGACTATAACTGGCTTCTCCTTCCCTATTCTGCAGCCTTGAAACTCTCTCCAAGGAGTGAGCTGGGGCAATCTTGGGACTCATTTGTTTCCATCTCAGAGACTGCTGTCTTTTGTTGCCTGATAGCCAATGTTTTAAAATCATTGTTTCCTATATTTGTCTTTTTTTTTTTTTTTCAGTGTTTCAGGAGATAAGGTAAAGTCTCTGTTATTCCTCGTGCTTTCTTCCAAATCTTTTGTTTTATGCATTTATATCTTTAATCCATCTGGAATTTATTTTTTTATTGAGAGAAATATAGTTTTAATATTTTTTCCAATGGTTAGCCAGTTGCCCAAAATCATATTTTGAATTCTTCCCTTCCCTCCTCACCCAGTTGGAAATATCACCTTTATCATAAGCCACACTTTCATAGATACTTGAGTCCGTTTCTGAACTCTTTATTCTGTCCCTTTGATTTTCCTTTTTTTTTTTTTTTTTTTTTGCGGTACGCGGGCCTGTCACTGCTGTGGCCTCTCCCGTTGCGGAGCACAGGCTCCAGACGCGCAGGCTCAGCGGCCATGGCTCACGGGCCCAGCCACTCCGCGGCATGTGGGATCTTCCTGGACCGGGGCACAAACCCGTGTCCCCTGCATCGGCAGGCAGACTCTCAACCACTGCACCACCAGGGAAGCCCTGATTTTCCATTTTATTGAATAGCAAACCTTTTTACTTGTTGAAGTTTCAAAATATATTGCATTATCTAGTAGAGCTAATTATTTCTTATTTATTTTTATTTTCAAGATTTCCTTGAGTATCCACACGTTATTTTTATACTTGAACTTTAATATCATTTTCAAGTTTCTTTTGCTATATATGTTATTTATTGGGATTGCATTAAAAATGTATGATCTAGACAAATTCGAAGGTAGCAAAGTGAAGAGTCAGGAGAGTACAAGTTCAATGACTTTAATTTTCATGGTGAAGTAGGAGGCAAAGACAAGTTGGGAGTGGGTAGGGCAGTGGAAATTTGAGTGAATCGTATGTTCTATAAATGAGGTTATTGGATCCCAGATAAGGAAAGCACTATGGGTATGTAAAACATTGATTGAATATCTCAGGACTAAGAGTGAAGAGTCATCAATGGGTATTTGTACTTCCATGTTTCCTTTCTCTGAGAATATAAAACATGCCACTAAAAGGTCCCAGAATCAGTATTTGTTACTACCAAACGGAACAATTTCTTTGAAAAATGCATGTCTCCCTGGTTTGCTGTAGTATCATCAGTGCCAAATATATTGCCTGTCCATATTTGGCACTGAGTAAATATTAATGGAATGAACTAGTTAATTTCTTAGTGGTTTCTTCTGACTTCTGCTTAAGATGCTGTGTTGTTACCTCTGCCAGTCTGTCTTCAGATTCAAAATCCAGCCCCAAATCCTAATGATCAGTTTTCCAATTGCCTAGAAATGGAGAACTTATGGTGATTTCTTTTTTTATATATATAAGTAAATGTTATTGTCTTCGTAATTTTTTTAAATTTAGTTTTTGACTGCGTTGGGTCTTCCTTGACGTGCATGGGCTTTCTCTAGTTGCGGCGAGCGGGGGCTACTCTTCGTCACGGTGCGCGGGCTTCTCATTGCAGTGGCTTCTCTTGTTGCGGTGCACAGGCTCTAGGTGCACAGACTTCAGTAGTTGTGGTGCATGGGCTCAGGAGTTGTGGCTCGTGGGCTGTAGTGTGCAGGCTCAGTAGTTGTGGTGCATGGGCTTAGTTGTTCCGCGGCATGTGGGATCTTCCCAGACCAAGGATCGAACCAGTGTCCCCTGCATTGACAGGCGGATTCTTAACCACTGCACCACCAGGGACGTCCCTACGGTGATTTCTTCTGCTATACAAACTGGCACAATGTCTTAAACTGTTGTTTGAAAAAAGGCTTCTTCAATCTTAGACTTCTTAAACCTTCTTTCCGAATTACCCAACTTATGGGAGAGCTAAGATAAAGGAGGGTTTAAGCCAAAAGTGACCTGATTTCTTTCAACCATTCAGAGGTGTTCATCTCAAAAATAGTGATAAAGAAGGGAAGGAGTCCACATTGTATTAATGTATGATTTTACTTAATTTGGCCTTTAGTAAACTGCACACTTCACTATTTGAACCACTCGATGGCTTTGTAAAAGTAGACTCTCTTAGGTACAATTTTTTAATAATTGTCTCTTGGATTGTTTATATCCAATCTCTTAGATTGGATGTAAACAAGCATATGGTTTAGATTGCTATAATACTTTCACCTTAAAACACCTCAAGGTAATTTCTGATAGAGAAAAATGGGGTGTTCTGTTTTCAGGGACAAAGTTTATTCTACTGATAAGAAGATAGATTTTAAGCACTCAAGTCAGTGTCCACAACAAGGGTCAATTCTTAACAAGAAAAGGAGAATTTAGAAAATTCAGAACTACTTAGACATTTTAGATCTTGGACTGATGAGAACTTTTGTAGACCAAGTAGAATCATTTGGAGCCTACCTCCTCCATTTTAACATTTATTTTATTTTTTTAATTTAAGGGAAGCAAGGCTTGAAATACTTTAATACCCCTTAGAGACTGTTTCGCTGTTACGTAGCCCATAAAAAGTAATATTTGGATGATTTAAAGGGAAATGAATCAGAAGTTTAAAGTTTCAGTTTTCCCTGTATGCACAAGACTTCCCCCCACCCCCAGAGGCAATAGAAATAGCCCATAGGGTAAAACACATCTTAGATTTTATTGAAACAAAAATTATTGTCTATGCATGTGCAGATAGTAATGTCTGTCCCCAAATATTTTTATTTTAAAATGTTTAGACACTCAATCTTACAATTTTCTATTGATCAACAAGGGATCTAACAGCTTTCCCAGTTTCTTCACGAAGGACAATTTTCTTGCATCAAATCTGATCGATTAAATTCTCATTTCATAACCAAGTGGAAATGTGATCTCAGTTTCCCAGTTTCATAAGATTTCTCTCAAAAGCTACTTCAGGCTTCTCAGTTACACACCCCAAAGGGGGTGATGGTGGTATAGTCCAGAGTATCCATGTAACGGTTGGCAATATTTTCAATGTGGTTATTCATCATACATTTAATATTTACTTCCTTTTAAATATGTAATCTTGTTTAAACAAGTTTTTCATTTAGGCATTGGACTTATGTGATATAAGCATTTCTCTGTAGGTTAATAAATGGCTTCACCCTTCACTGATATAAGGGAAATGGGAATCAACAAACCTGGTTGTCTCTCCTTGCTCTGCCATTATCTCCCTGAGTGCCACTGGGCAAATTCCATCATATTTTGGGCCCTGGTCTCCTCATCTGTAAATTAGGGTGGTTAGATGATCTTTAGGATCCCTCTCACAGCTGATGTGCAATTTTGGCATAGAAATCATTCATTAAATGGTAAAATTTATTTTTATTGATGAGCTTCCTTCATGGTGAATATTGGAATATCTTAATTTTAGAATCCTAAAGAGCCTAGAAGTTGACTCAAAAGTCTTGGACTTCTGTCTTGTCTCATTATTTACTAGCTGTGTAATCTTGGGAAATTTTCTCCATTTTTAAAGACTCAATTTCTTCATCTGTAAAATGAAGTGAAGGTAATACTGTTAGACACAGTTCTTTGTTGCAAATAATAGAATCCACTCTGGCTAGTTTAGACAGAAAAAGAATTTGTTCAAAATATTAAGCAACTCACAGAATCCTCTGGAGGCCAAGAGAGCCAGACTTAGAAATAGTGAGGCCAGAAACCACACCAAATTACGCTGTAGAATTTGCTCCAGTGAAAACACCATTGCTGCCAACACTTGGCAACAACTCTGCTTCTCAGAGAGACATTTCCGTTTGCATTGATAATGCCAGGAACTCAACCATTGAGCCCCTGTGGTCCTGTTCACCTGGGATAGATGACATTCATGTCAGCCTCCTTGTAGCATTAGCTTCCAAGCTGAGGACTCACGTGGGTGCATCTGGTTGGCAACACCTATCACATGTCTGATGTCAGCAACGAGGGAGCCTAGGACAGTGGCTTCTGGCTGTGTCTTGGGGGTTACAATGTGGGAAGCTCTCCAGAGCTCAGAAAATATGTTCAGAAGATATTGGGAAGCCTCCAACTACTACCTAGGAGAAAAATCAGTGCCCCAAGTAAGAACCCCTGCACTGTATGAATGGTGATTGCTACCTACTGAATAGAAAGAAAAATAAGGCAGATGGAGCTTGGAAATGAAAATTGCAAGGAAATCTAGCCAGATGTGCTTTCTTTTTTATTGTGAATATATATATGTATTCACATAAATATGATTATGAAATATATTCTCATTATAAAAAATTCATGAAGTACAGACAAATTCTAGGGAAGAAATAAGAATCTTCCAATAATTCTACCAGCAGATAACTACTCTTACCATTTGGTTCATACTCATCCATTCATCTAATATAGTTATAATTATATAATATGTACATTATTCATGTATATGTATTATCATATATAGATATATATACACACAAATTTGTATGTAGATACACATAATAATTATATATGATTTTGTACCCAATTTTAAAATTTTAAACAATATGTTGTGGGTATCTTTTCATGCTAATAAATGCTGATAACTATTATTTTTAAAGGCTACATACCATTATATAAATACACAATTTTTTCACTAATCACCTATTCACAAATTATCTATTTTTTCACTAACTACCTAATTTAGGGAAATAAAATTTCTGTTTCAAGTATATTTAGTGGAAAGAATTTTGATACAGGTAGTGAAATTGGCTTCAAAAAATTAATAATAATTTATACTTCCATGTGCAACATTGAGTATGAATTTCCTCACATTGTCACAATACTTGATACTATCAACCGTTTTTATTTGTCATTTGTTATGAGAAAAATATCTCAATGTTTACCTTGTATTTCTTAGTTTACTACTTAAACATATTTTATGTATATTTATTTTCACTTATAGTTCTTTATTTTTAAATTGTGTGTTTATGTCCTCTGTCTACAAATAGATTGATTTTTTAACTTTATTAATTTTTAGGGCTCTCTATAAAGATATTATTATTTTTATCTTCCACATGTCCTCCAAATATCTTTTCCAAGGTTGTCATTGCCTTTTATTAAAATCGTGGTAAAACATGTATAGTAAAGTGCACAGATCTTAAGTTTACAGACTGGTTTGTGTATATCACATAACAATCACCTAGATCTAGAAAAATAACATTTCCAGCACCCAAGAAGGCTCCCTCATGTTCCTTTCCAGTCAGTACTTCCCCACAGAGTAACCCCTATCCTGACACCATAGATTAGTATTGCCCATTCTTGAACTTCATATACTAAATGGAATCATATGTAGAAACAAGTACGCAGAAAGAAGTCTCTGGCTTCTTCTACTTACCATTATGTCTGGGATAGTCATCCATGTTGATACAGGTAAAGTAGCTCGTTATTCTGAACCAAAATTTACCCATCAGTAAAATGAGGACAATAATAGTACTTGTGGTTGTGGAGATAAATGTGTTAATATAGCTAGAACAGTGTTTGGCCCATGGTAAATATATATGCTTAATACATGTTAGCTACTAGTATTACACTAGGATTCAATTTGCTAATTTTTTATTTGGAGCGTTTGTATTGATATTCAGAAATGAGTTTAGTCATGCTCTAGCATTTGTGCATTTATGTGCTAGTCTTGTATTGTTTGGATATTGTGTTTTGCTAGTAAATGCTACCTTCACCTACCTGGGTGCTTTTTCCAAAAGTTGTGAGATGAACCCTTACCACTCACATCCACCAAAGATTCCTAACAAATCTGCCTCCCAGATACGTCTCAGATCTGCTGACTTTTCTCCATCACTACCTTCTCCACTGTGGTGCATACCTCCATCATCACTCTTTTTGTCCACTGTGCTAGTTACCTAACCAGTCCTCCAGTTCTAAACATGTGCTCCTTCCCCTTGACCTTAGGTAAACAATCTAAGACCTTATCAAGGTCTACCAGGCTCTTCATATCACGACCCTGCACCATCCCTCTCCATCCCTGGCTTGCACCATTGTCCCTCTCACCCTCATGCTCTGGACACATTCCCTGCCCAGCAGCACACTCTGCATCCCTAGGCTGGCCAATCCCTACTTATTCTTTCTCACTGAAGTTTTCCCTGATGTGGCAATATCAAACAGATCTCCTTCTGTAATCATTCATCTTACCTTTTTTTCTTCTTTCTCAGCATTCGCAACATGTGTAATTATGCATTTATTTGTATATTTGTTTAATATCTCTTAGGTCTGTGAGGTACTATTTTGTTTGCCACTTTATCTAGCATAATGCTTTGCACATAAGAATGCTCAGTAAATGTTTATTGAACATTTATTGTTTACTGAATGGCTCCCAGTCTAGCTGTGATCACAGATACCTAACAATAGCAATGAAAGGAAAAATGGAAACAGATATTTGGACATAGATGTTGAGGGCACAGAGGAGGAAGAAAGAAACTGTGCCAAGGTAATCCTCCCACTGGCACATTACAGAGAGTTGCTCACTGATGAACTAACCTCCCCTCGAATGTTATTCTCTCAGAGTTGACATGTCGATGGCACTATATTACCATTTAACACACAGAGAAGGAGTTGGGTTCTTGCCAGATATTAGATGCACAAGTCCCAACGGACTCAAGGAGGCAAACATTTGCCTGAGCTCTTGGCTCACACACAGAGCACAATGGCAGCTCTGAAGGGGGCAGGAGTCCTCTGCACCTACCAGCCCTGTTTATTTTCTCCTGCAGCAGAGGGGGTAGCATAGGTCAGCTGAAATGGTGCATCCTAGTGAATATTTATTGACCCAAAATATCATGCTGACAGACATGCGGACAGGCAGACACAGAGGCCTCGCTTCTCTGCTGCCAAGGTTGTGACACGGCTGACATTTCCCCGCACGGGTCCTGACTTCCCCAGCTGCTCCTGGGGAAGCTGGTGTCTCACTGGTGGGGGTCACTGCAGATACTGTGCCATATGCCTTCCATGCTGCTGCCCAGGCCTCTACCAAATGGTGGTCTCAGGATGTTTCCCGTTCCCCCAGCCCACACAAACGATCACCTAACCAGTCTCTGTTTCAGTCTTTTCCCTACTAACTCTTCCATCTCCACCTTAACTCCATTGCAAGAATTCTAGGTGGCTAAATTAAGTGTGCATTTGAAAGAGGGAAGTCCCGAGTGACACCAACAGTCCCCTTTGTAGTAAAGAAATGAGTTCTCGCTTTTGCTATAAAAAGTAATGGTGTCACATAAATGTGACTCTTAGTATCATTCTTTCCATTTTCTGGGTTTTCTTTCCCATCTCTCCCATCATAGCTGACTTTGTCTAATTAATTTAAATTTTATTTAAAAATCTTTGTTCCTGCTATAATAAGTATCAGAAAACCATAAAAAGCAAACGTGCAGGTTAAAATCGCTGCTTTAAGGCTGGGACTCTTATAAACACTACCCATGATAAGAGAATTTTTCCAGTCACCCCAGAAGCCCCCTAAATGCTCCCCCTCAACCACCGCCTCTCTTTCTCCCTGCTAGAGTAACCACCATCCCACCTAACTTTCACTGCAACCACTTCCACTTTTCTTTAGTCTTATCTCCTAAGTGTATGTGCCTAAACACTAGTTTCATTTTACCTGTTTTTTAAATTATCTTTTTTCTTAAGATTTTTTTTTTGATGTGGACCATTTTTAAACTCTTCATTGAATTTGTTACAATATTGCTTCTGTTTCATGTTTTGGTTTTTTGGCCGCAAGGCATGTGAGATCTTAGCTCCCTGACCAGGGGTCGAACCCGCACCCCCCCCAAATTGGAAGACAAAGTCTTAACCGCTGGATCGCCAGGGAATTCCCCTAAATTATCTTTTAAACATCTTTTAATCCATAGGTTTTCCCCTCCATGACCTTATTTTTCCTTACAATTCACTTAATGAAGAAATTGGATCACTTTTCTGCAGTTTCCTACAGTCTGAATTTTACTGATTGCTTCCCCAGAGCAAAGCTTAGTCTGTTCCTCTTCTATGTTTCCACTTATCCCAATCCAGGTTCTCTTTTTTTTTTTTTCCCTTTTGGTCATGACAACCTCATGGGTGATATGTTCTTCATCAGGAGGCATATACATCTCAATGTCTATCCTTGTGGTATTAGTAGTCATTGATGTCCAACACTCTATTTGTTAGTTCATTAAGATTACACTGACATTCCAATTCTATCATTCTTTCTTTGTGAATTTGTTAAAATATTCTAATTAAGTACCCAGATAGTTTTGTTTTCTTTAGTGGTACGATTTGCCTAGGAAAAGCAAGATAAAAGCTATTTAAAAAGAAAAAAGTTCCCTAGCCTCTTCTTTTTTTTTTTAACATCTTTATTGGAGTATAATTGCTTTACAATGGTGTGTTAGTTTCTGCTGTATAACAAAGTGAATCATCTATACATATACATATATCCCCATATCTCTTCCCTCTTGCGTCTCCCTCCCACCCTCCCTATCCCACCCCTCTAGGTGGTCACAAAGCACCGAGCTGATCTCCCTGTGCTATGCGGCTGCTTCCCACTAGCTATCTATTTTACATTTGGTAGTGTATATATGTCCATGCCACTCTCTCCCTTTGTCCTCTAGCCTCTTCTAAAGACACCATTTTGGTTTTTTAGAGTTTAACTTTAAAAACAGTTAAATAAGCAACTAATCATGCGATACACTGGCATCCCTTTAGAGGATGTCACACATCCTAGGAGAGAGAAAGGGAGAGGTTAGGCCAGCAAAGTGGGAACCCAGGCAGGAGCCCAGCAGACAGACAAGCCTCACATTTGTTCAGAGCTGACCTCCCATCTTCTGTCAACTACTTTTGTGTCTAAAGCGGATTATGCTGGCCACACTAATGTAGAGTCAACACTTGGAGAGGAATTCAAGAGAGACCTCTCTGGAGACACTGCCTTCCTTTCACACTCATTGTGTGGCCACTTCTAGGGATTTGGCAGTTCACCTTCCATTATTCCTCTTCCTCTGTCCAGCCTCCTCCCCACCTTCGCACAGGGAATATCTGCAAAAGTCAGGTGAGTCTGAATTCACCTCCAATTGCTGATTGATATCTGCCCTCCTGTTTTTTTCCTTTAGGGGTAGCTAGCTAGGGATTATGGATCTGGGCTGCATTGGGATTGGAGTTGGGGGATGAGGAGTGAGGAGGCTGGTGCTCACTGGAACTAGAAAAACTTTTCAAGTTGATATTAGAGTTCCCAGCAGAGTCCTTAATGTCCTTTAAGAAATACCATAGGGCTTCCCTGGTGGCGCAGTGGTTGCGCATCCGCCTGCCGATGCAGGGGAACCGGGTTCGCGCCCCGGTCTGGGAGGATCCCACGTGCCGCGAAGCGGCTGGGCCCGTGAGCCATGGCCGCTGAGCCTGCGCGTCCGGAGCCTGTGCTCCGCAACGGGAGAGGCCGCAGCAGAGGGAGGCCCGCATACCACAAAAATAAAAAAAGAAAAAAGAAATACCAGAATCTTTTAAAAAATCTTTTTTATTGATATATAATTCACATACCATACAATTTACCCTTTTAAAGTGTACAATTCAATGATTTTTAAAAATATATTCAAAAGGTTGTGCAGCTATTGCCACTATCTAATTCTAGGAAATTTTCGTTACTCCTGAAAGAAACCCTGACCCCTTAGCAGTCATTCTGCATTATCACCTCTCCCAACCCCTGGCAATCACTAATTTACTTTCTGTCTCTGTGTTTTCCTATCTGGACATTTCATATAAATGGATCATAGAGTATGTGGACTTTTTTGTATCTGGCTTCTTTCACTTATCATCTGTTCAAGGTTCATCCATGTTGTAGCATGTATTAGTACTTCATTCCTTTTATGGCTAAATAATATTTCATTGTATGGATATAGAACATTTTATCTATTCATCAGATGATGGACATTTGGGTTGTTTCCATCTTTTGGTTATTACGCATAGGGCTTCTGTGAACATTTATATACAAATTTTTGTGTGTACATATGTTTTCAGTTCTCTTGGGTATAAACTTAATGGAATTGCTGTGTCATATAAGTCTGTGTTTAGTTTTTTAAGGAACTGCGAAACTGTTTTCCAAAGAAGCTGCACGATTTTATATTCCAGTTAGCCATGTAGAAGGGTTCTGGTGTCTCTGGATCCTCATCAACGCTTGTTATTTTCTGTCATTTTTACTTTAGCCCTCCTGGTGAGTGGGAAGTGATATCTCATTGTGGTTGTGATTTGCATTTCTCTAATGACTAACAATGTTGAACATCTCTTCATGTGCTTACTGACCACTTATCTTCTTTGAAAAATATTTTTTAAAATACTGTACATGTTCCTAGAGGGATTTGCCTTGGTTACTAGCTCTGTCCAGTTTCTTCTTTTGCCTCTCCTCTGCCCCTTAGAACATGAGAGGAAAGTCGTAGCGTATTGTGCATATCTTGCCCTTGATCGCATCTTTACTTGGAGAGGACTGGACAGCAGAAGCAGCAGCAGACCCGGAGTGGGAGTAGGTTGGGGAAAGGGGGTGATGTTCTTTGTGTCATTTGAAAAAACTCCCTAAGGGAGAGTGAAAAACATTCAATATGTTAGTGCTTATCTTTCTCTTTGGGTCCTATTTTTGAACAATTCCCCCTTTGATGTCTGTAAGATGGTGAGGGAAGTAGAGGTCTTAGACATTGTTTCTTTGTTTTAGAAGAAGGAGAGAACAACAACAACAAAAAATAGTCCATGAAGAAGTTGGTGAGACATTCGTGGCCAGGACTGGCTCCAGGCATCTCTTCCCCTGTCTGCCTTCTTTCTTCCCCAACTCTTCTTCCTGCTCTGGCACTGAAAGACTTCCAAGTGGCTTTCAGTATCTTCTCAGCAAGGGACTCAGTAAGCTTCTTAGTCTAGAGTGGTAGGGGCTCCATCTTGTCCCCATGTTGTGAACAAGACTCAGATATTATCTGTGTGCTTAACATGGTTCTGGGCACTGGGGTGAGGTTACAGGAGTGATAGTTTCTTTTTCCCTCACTTACTCAAGAAGCATCTTTGAGCGCCTGCTGTGTGCCCGACTTGGTGCTTTCCTAAAGGGGGCCAACTTGGGGAAAAACAGCTTAGAACCCAAGTCAGCGTTTGATGCATTCCATATGGATGGTCCCCATGTGAAGAAGAGCCTGAGAAGAGAAGAAGCAGGTGGAGGGTTGAGTGATGTCCCACTGAGATGCAGAGTCACGGGGGAGTGGCCAGTTGGTGCAGCTCCCGCCATTAGCCAAAGAAGCTTGAACAGGGAGACTCAAGTCAAGGAGGGAGGACTATCATTATCCTGACATGCAGGTGGAAACAATGTTTTTGAGCTTTTGCACATTTTCCCACACTCCTCATGCCTTATAGGAGGCTATCTAATTCCATGTGCTAATGTCATTTATGGAGGCAAGAAGTAAACTTGATCCGTCATCAACTGCTAGGAGAGTATTATCACTTTAAATATAATTGAGCTTCCTGCACCTTTTCAATTGCCATTTCCTTTCTAGTCAGTGTCAATTAATTCTCCATTGCTGGTTTTAGTTTTCTACTTGATAAGCAAAGGTTTTGAATCCATCTTGATTAAAGCAGTGAGGCCCAAACTCCATCCTGCCAGCTTTCTTTGAAGTTCACGTAAACTCTATTTTCAGATCAGCTGCCCAGGGCACAGAGAAAGATGAGCTATGAACTGTGACAACATGAGGGCGCCAGGCCAGATGCTTTAAGACAGTCTGCTTCCTTCTGGGAATAGAATCACTAGAGAGTTTCATCTCTCTGGAATGGTTTAGGTGTGGCTGGGGGAAAAAACCCACAAAAATCGAAAAATGAAAAGATGATTTCTCAGGTCTCTTCTAGACACGGTCCAAATTAGACTGTTTGTTAATATCTATTTGTTAAAGCTGGTGGCAGGCTTTCCAGTGCTTGGGATTGCCCAGAAATCTGGATTCTTCTGAGATATGCCATCTGGCAAGTTGGAGGGTTGGTTAACATAGAGAGGAAGTCAAAGAGGGGAAGCGTGGGATATTGTTAAATATACACCATGGCCTTTTCCTCCTATTTGTGTAACAACTGCTCTGCCTCTGCCCTCTTACAAGACTGCCTCTTCTTTCTCTCAAGTCTCTTAGTTTTTTCTTTATTCTCCCTCTCTCTCTCTCTCTCTGTCTCTGTCTCTCTCTGTCTCTGACACTCTCTCTCTCTCTCTCTGCAAAACCAACAACTTCCTTCCTTTGCCTCTTCCTCTTTCACTTATTTTTCCTCTTTATACGTATTTTCAAGTGGAAGTCATGGCTCTGATACTAATACATTTCAAATAAGCCACTGTACCTCTTTGGGGAACACTTTTTGTCAGTAAAATGTAATGATTCTTAAATTTCCCTCAAATGCTAAAATTCTGTGATTCTTTGGAATACCTATTTTGTTCAAGTAACACAACTTTCTTGCCCTAAAAGCTGTGGAAATTGACCATATCATGGCTGACAAGGCAAGTGATAATTCAATCCCCTTTTCTTTCTCTTTGGGGAATCACTTTACCCTGCGTCAATATTAGAAAGTCAAACACAATCTCTGACACTCCTGTGACCCCACCCACAAACCAAGAAGCCTGAGAATAATAGTGTGTGCCCCTGAAGCAGCAGCTTCGGACATTTTATCAGCATCAGAAGCTCAGGATCTGGGGAAGAAGGATAAAGAAAAGGAGAAATTTGGAAAACACAACTTTTAAAAAGGAGAATTTTTTTGTGGTGTTGAACTCCCAAAGTTTATTATCTGTATCTCAGATTGCATGCCCTACTTTCTATGCCATGTATTTTCAAGTTCTTTCTCAGACAGAATATCTAAGAGAGCAACCCTCTCTTCCCCCAAAAGAATGAGTTTATTTTCCATATGGTACATGCTAGCAATCCTGGCATTTGACCACATTTATGTAAACATGCAGAGATAACTATAAATTATTGGACTTATCCCAGTTTGAGTTTCCAACTATGTACTACAATCATTACAGCTGTTCTTACTTTAGCCTTAGAAGATATTTTGGTCCATTTTATGGCTGATTAGTCATTTAGACTGTAGACTACATTTACATTGTTTGGGGGTGGGGAACATAACAGATATTCACTGGAGGCACCAAAAATCTATGTATAAGCCAACAGTTCTGCAAACTGGTAGAGGTTCCCTAACCCCTCTCACACTCCAAGTAGTAACTGACCATCAGTCACCCAGGGCTACCTGGCACTTTGAGAGGACTTTGGGAGAACCTGGGCTCTCCCCCAGAGTATTTAGATCAAAGAGAGCAAGAGGCCAGGATAACTAACAGCCTCACTTTTAAAAATCTGGGCGCTTTCCAACAGATCTGGGACTTGGTGGGGAGGGGACCCCGGTGGGCCTTAATAGCATTGTAGGAATCTTGGCAGTAAAGACTAAGCTGAGCTTTCTCACTCAGCTCCCCCTCACTCATCTCCACCACAGGTCTCGCTGCTTAGCACAAGCTGAGCTCAGATCCCCTGAGGGTCCCATAGGGCTGGAAATCTTGGGCTGTAGCCTGGCGCCAGCATCTGGGACAACCTGCAGGGGGCGCCCTACAGGCGCTGCCTTCCACAGCTCTTTCACTCTAGTACTTGGAGGAGTTATTCCACTACTGTTATTTGTAATTAACCATGCAGTTTATTCACATAGCATCTTACGTTTTAGGCGCTTTTTTTCTCAAAGAATTTTTATATGTTTTATTTAATTTTTTATTCACGCCTCACAATCACCAGGCGAAGTAGCCTGGGTAGAAAGGTGAAATTATCTTAAAGTTTAGGTGGGAAACAGTGGTACAGACTATATTGGAAGGCAAGCGTCTTGATTCCTAGGCCTGTGCTGTTTCTACAAAAGTTCTTTACAATGAGGATAATAATAAACAGAAAACACTTCTGCTATCCCTTTTATTTTCATTTTCCTCTTTAAAACTTTGACATGTTTTATTTATGTCAGTCCTCCTGAGATCAGTTTTCATGAAACCCTAGTACTTTACTGGCTGTCCTCCATGCTCAAACAATGTCGGGTAGGATCTCCAGTCTTGTTCTGATTTATTCAGCAGATGGAGAGTTATTATCAATATTTCTTCAGAGTTTGAGGGGGTACTTTTGGATGATAGAGTTAGTTTCCATTTATCATCATTTTATCCCCAGTGCTGGCTTTGGGGGCTCTGATTTTTGCCATACAAATGTGAGCCATGAGGTTGCATTCAACTTGGTCTATTTCAAAGCCAGAAGAATAGAGACCAGAACATAGAAATATATGGTGGCCTTTGGCAACTTGTTGGAAATGTCTACTTACGGCATTGACTCAGATCTTTATTCGTCCCTCTTTAGACCTTGAAGAGGTCATAGAAAACATTTAGTAGCTCTGATTCAAGGCTTTTGTTCTCACTGATGCAGAAAGTGAGTCTCAGAGAAGTCAGGAGACTTGCCTGAGATCACACAGCTGCTTGGTGACAGTGCTGGAACTAGGCATCAGGTCATTTGTTCTAGGTCTGAGGCGTTGTCTGTGAAACCACAGGACCTCTCAAAAACAAGGGCTGGCTATGCCTGAAGAATGCTGAGGGAGATTCCATGTGATTAACTCAGCTCAATAAACACTCACTGAGGCCACCACAGGGAAAACCAGCAAGGTGTTGTGTGGAACCCCACACAGCTCGAAAGGGCTGACTGGGCAAGTCCAAGTCTATTTGTTCCTCAGTTCTGTCCGAGGGGTACAAGGGTCAGGCCTCCTGAAATACTGCTATGTCTACATTGAGAAATTCACTCTGAAGACTAAAATCTTTTGTTTGGATGGATGGGACCCAAGCTTTTCCTTTATTCCCTGCGGTAACAAAAAGGAAGGCCATGGAGAGGCTTTCCTACCAAACCACAGGAAGATTAAAGGGCCAGGAAGAAGGAATGCATTTTGGATGAGGAAGTCGGAGAGTTCTTGAGCCCAGAAAGGAGGCTTCTCGTTATTAATGGTGGCTCTTCCACAGCTGTGGCTTGGAAATGGGAAAGACGGGAGGCGGAAGAGACCCACGTATGGGTCTGTGTCTCTGACTGCAGACATGTGCTTGGGACACCATGTCCCACCGGCGCTTGGAAAGGGGCAGGAATCCTTGCTGCCCACGTCTGACAAGAGTCCCTGCTGGCCACTTTCTCCCTGTCTCGGAGGCAGTGAGCACCGTGGGGGAGGAGTTGAAATTGCTAAGAATAGCCATGGTCTTTGAGACATGCTCTTTTCAAGGAATCAATGGAATTAGAAATGAGATATTAGCTCTAATCAGTCACATATGTTGGGTTCTTAGCCCCTAGGAAAAGAATTTCTGACTGCGGCTCCTCACCCAGTGGGGAAAAGGCATCTACACCTGTGGATCTGGCAGGGCCCCTCTTCTGTCCTCTGGAGGGTCCAGCACAAAAGTACCCCTTAGTATATGCTGTCAGTCTGTCATCTCGTCTGATCTAAAGTGGCCAGGCTTCTGACTAAGCATCCCCTATGTGGCTTTTCAACAAGTGTAGAAGAATTTCAAGGCACACATAGATCCGGACTGAGCCAAGAACTAGAGGCTGGAGGTAAAATCCAGCTCCCCTTTGTCTTATTTGCTTATGTTTCTGAGATGTGGAGGTGTTTGGAGAATTAGGCACATAGTGAGAGGATGGGTTTTTTGTTTTGCTTTTTATTTTACAAAAATTTAAACCTAAGAGTAAATTGCAAGAATAATCACATGAACCCCTGTGTGCCCTTCATATAGACGGAGGATTGGTGAGCAGGTTTTCACCAAGCATGTGAGTTTCTCAGTATGGTCCCCTGACCACCTACATCAGAATCACCCCCAGACCTCTTCGCTCAGGACCTCAGGGCAGCCTGGGATGTTGCACTCTGTGCAGTTCCCCAGGGAGTGTTGATAGGCTGGTACCTGTGAACTGCCCTGTTGTGATCCTCAGGTGTCTATTAACTTGCCCCTGCATTCTTTTTTCTTTTGTCTTTTTTGTCTACGTTGGGTCTTTGTTGCCGCACATGGGCTTTCTCTAGTTGCGGCAAGTGGGGGCTACTCTTTGTTGCGGTGCACGGGCTTCTCATTGCTTGGCTTCTCTTGTTGCGGAGCACAGGCTCTAGGCACGTGGGCTTCAGAAGGTGCGACGTGTGGGCTCAGTAGTTGTGACTCGTGGGCTCTAGAGCACAGGCTCAGTAGTTGTGGCGCACGGGCTTAGTTGCTCCACGGCATGTGGGATCTTCCCGGACCAGGGCTCGAACCCGTGTCCCCTCCATTGGCAGGCGGATTCTTAACCACTGCGCCACCAGGGAAGTCCCTGCCCCTTCATTCTTTGTGTTACCAACTCCACCAGCTCCAATGAGTGGTTAGAATATTGTACTAATTGATACTATCTCTTTAGACCCTGCATTATACCTTCGAAAATATAAACAAGGGGAATCAGCCCCTTTTCCTTTTCTGACATGGCACTCTTCCGCTTAGCTACTACGCATGACCCTTATTCAAACTCAGCAGACTTGTAATGAAAATAAAATCTCGTGTTAAGGTTCTTGCCAACTTTTTAATACTTAAGTTTAATTTATGATTCACATTGAAAGTTGGTTTTATAGCCCTGGGCCTGTGCTTAACTAGAATCATCCCCTATGAATTATTTGTGTATGGGTGATGGGTGTGAATACAGACACACTCACACAAAACACTAGTAGAACTTTTAAATGTCAACATTTAAGTATTCCAAAGGGAGCAAAGGACAAAGTTAATTTTCTGGAGAGATTTGAAGTCCAAGGTCTAATCTACAGTTGTTTCTGTTTTGGGGTCTGCATTATGTCATTTAAAATAAGAAGAGTTGGGCTTCCCTGGTGGCGCGGTGGTTGAGAGTCCGCCTGCCGATGCAGGGGACACGGGTTCGTGCCCCGGTCCGGGAA
>NC_041217.1:78419102-78453345 GCF_002837175.3 Physeter macrocephalus | reverse complement strand
GCCCCTAAGCCATGGCCGCTGAGCCTGTGCATCCGGAGCGTGTGCTCCGCAACGGGAGAGGCCAGAACGGTGAGAGGCCTGCGACCCCAAAAAAAAAAAAAAAGAAGAAGAGTTAAGGAAGCAGGGATGGGAGGGATGGGTGAAATGGAAAAGGATGGGGACGGGTGGTCAGGGAGCAAATAGCAGATTAGGTGTTGGCGCACTGATGTCGTAGTCAGGCAGCGG
The DNA here is from genome assembly GCF_002837175.3 of Physeter macrocephalus. Lineage (NCBI taxonomy): Eukaryota > Metazoa > Chordata > Mammalia > Artiodactyla > Physeteridae > Physeter > Physeter macrocephalus. The sequence goes on along the minus strand of NC_041217.1, from coordinate 78,453,120 downwards.
AGTCGTGGCCAGGTAAGAGACCCCGCATGCTTCTTCAGATGGGTTTATGTTTCTTGTACATATTTGCATTCCTCACAACACCGTGCGCAAGACTTGACACAGAGCAGGTGCTTGGCGTTTGCTGAATGCTTATATGAATGTCATCCCTCAGCTTCTTATGAAGATGCCACTGGCACAATTTCAGGGCTTAGAGAGGGCAGACATATGAACCTGTCATTCACTTATGTCGATCAGAGTGTGAATGGAGGCCCTAGAATTTGGCCCCTAGCAACTCTCACTGTGCCCTGGGCGCCTTCTGGGAGGATGCTGTGACCGCTATGGGCACAGCCTCCCTCCCGGAGTTAGCAAATTGGATTTGTGTTTTCACATTCCCTCCTGTTGTTCACTCACTCACAAATGCTGCTCATCTACGGTTTTGTGCTGCTTTCTCAGGGAAGCCTAGCGGCCAGATCCCTTTAGGAAATTGACCCCCCTCTCCCCGCACAATACCTTTTAAACGCAGCATTCCTAACCCTGTTCTGTAAGTATCATAAACGCCGAGAGTATCTGGGACCCTTAAAGTTGAAGACATTCACTTTATTGAGGTTCTAACGGAAGGCCTTAGAGTTATGGCTCTTGGAGAAAGGAAGGATAAATATGATATTTGGGGCACACGCTTTTCCAATTATGGGCAGCTCAAACCCAGTATGGCTCCTCATCCATCTCAATCTGAAGGCTGTGGGGAGACTGCTCCTAAACATCTTTGCGCACTTAATCTCAAACCCCACTCATGCAGCTTCTAAATTTTTTAAGGTTAATCAAATCTAAGTCTTGCAAAGTGGTGCACTCTGATTTATATGAGTTTTGGCAAACAGGCACAGCGAATAAAAACTTTCTTAGTTGGAAATGACAGCATTAGGGGAACGAGGGCTGGAGAACCATACCAGGGCACCCTGTTTTGATGAGCCGGTGGCAGCTCCTGGAACTCTGTTAAAGGACTCGTAACTTGCTGTGGTGCTAAGGCGGGAGCCTCCAGGTAGCACGCGAGGACTGGTGTATCCTCCTACCCATAGATTTATTTTTGAACTCTAGTTCCCATGAAGGAAAACCTTAGCAAGTCTTGTCTCAGCGGGATTGGCATTAAGCTGTGCAGGATTCTGTGGTAGGGGCTGGAGGTGAAAGTTGAGAAGCTGGAATCAGCTCTGGCTCAGGAGCTCATCAGAAAGATGCCCAGCTACCCACTGCAGGGGTCAGTGAATTCATACTTGACTCAAGCCATTGCTTTCTAAGAAGGTCCAGTGTAATGAATCAATCTGGCAGCAGTCAGTATAGCATAGTAACATATAGTTAAGCTTGGTTCTGAGTTCCTGGTTCTGGGTTACTATTCCATCATAAGCATTTCCCTGCAGTGAATTAACCTTGATCTCGGCCTTAATGTTCGGCAGTCTTAGCTTGTCCCATAAGAGCACTGAAAGTTGAAGCCTTTTGTCGGGCAGTGCCCTGCTCCTCTGCCATGGAGGGGGAATGAGCAGACTCAGTCTGGCTGACTAAGTGAGCTGGGGCACCAGGAAACATGCCAGCGCACAAGGGAAGTATTTTGTAGGAAACAGAGGAAGAAGCCCCGTCACACAAATTGGGCCTTCTGATGGGAGAAAGGGATAGCTATGGCTTGTCAGGCTCAGCATCAAGTACACCAGATATGGTGCAGATGGGTAGCAACAAGACAGGTTCCAGACCTACCAGGTAAGGGTCTGAGCCCCTGGGAAAACACTGGTCTTTGTCAGACTGGCTTCAAAACTGGGTGGGACTGGGCCGTGCAGCTACCTGGGAAGGAAGAACTCTTCCTTTCTAAGACATATGTCAAAGGAGCAGTACCCTCTGTGAAAACAGAAGAGGGTTTAAAATTAACACCTAGGAAAAAGTTATTTAAAATAAACATCTGGACAATACCTGGTACATGTTACTCTACATTTTCTTTTAAGGTCTTTTGTAAAACATGACTAGATTCTCTCAACCCATCACAGGCACTAAAATTTTGTTCTAAAGAGACAGCGAAATATCAGAGTAAAATCATGCACCTCCTTACAGACAGGCAGCAGGAATTCAGAGCACAGATTAACCTGGTGCACCAGGCAGGTGCTTGGCCTGCCTTTGCAGAGCTCATTGCTCTCTGAGAAATAAGATTAACACGCAGGAAAGTACAGGGACCTGTATAAGCCAGATGATGAGTGCCCTACGGATGCAGACAAATGAGTGATAAATGAGGTTCATGGTCACAGGGAAAGGGCTAAAGGACCCAAGGACAAGTGGAATACAATTGGCAGGGGACGAATGAGGGTGACAATGGTCAGAGAGGCACAGAGTGCTCTCAGGCACTGGTGAGGTGGTCTACAGCAGAGAGAGGGTAGAGTGGAGATGGATGGGAAAGAAAGGGGGAGGGCTCAATTTTTAATCTTTCACTTTATCCAATCCAGAAGGCCCATTGGAGATGTGGAAAGATCTCCAACTACTTCTGAGCCTTCAGATCCACTCAAGGGCAAAGTCAAGGATACCTAATGACTTCCTCTAGTATTCAGGTCTGGTAATGAAATCTAGGTCAGTAAAACAAAGTGACTTTGGCCTAGAATTTGGTTGAGGTTGGCGAACATTTTGCATCTTCCCCCTGAAATTGCCCTGTTGTTCTGTCATTAATAACAGCAGCAGCAACAACAACAATAATAATGAAAAGCAAACTCTTACTCTACGTGGCAGACACTGTTTTAAGCTCTTTCAATATGTTAACTCATTTAATTTTCATGTCAACCTGATGAAGTAGTTACAAGCATTATTCTCCTTTTTTAGGTGAGGAAACTGGAGCAGAGGCAGTTCCTGCTTTAACCACTGCTTTCCCTGCCTCTTATAAAATACCAGTAGGATGATCACTGTGTAATATAATAGCAGGGCCCAGCTCACACGTACTTTGTTTGCTTTTGCTTTTAATTATTGTTACCACTTGTTCTTAGGTACCTTGCACCATCTTGGAGAAATTATTTGAAACTAGTGCCTGGTCAGAGCATTGCTTCTTTCCTGGCATAGTGGGGGATTTGGGATGGTGAGCTGCAGAGCTGCCAAGCTCCCTGTGCTGGGCTTTGCATTCCACAACTGGAATTGTGTGCCCACGTGTTTCTTACCTGGGCACACTCTACAAGGTAAGGCTCCAAAGTACATATGCCCTTTGACCAGAAGACATGAAATTTAATTATTATACTTCACAATTCTCTTCATGTAATTATTGCATATCTTTATATTGTATTAAAGAATTCCCATTTCTTGAATGTTATTGTGTGTTTATTAAGAACAAAGCATGGTGAGTGCTGTCAGGGGTACAGTGATGAAAAAGAAAAGGACTCTGACCTCATTTACAGTGCTCTGGGGTAGGCAGAGTATATGCAAATAATCGTAATGACCAAAATACATTCTTCCAGAACCAATTCTGTTGTGGTTACACAATTTTTGGAACGTTCAACAAATTCAATTCAATAAACATTTATTGAGTATCTACTATGTGCCAGGTGCTGTGATAGATTCTGAGGATGCAAAGGTGAAAAAACTTTTGTTCCTGTCACCATCTATAGTTACTCTAGTTTGAAGCTGTGTGAACACACTCTAGGGAAGCCAGAGGAGGGAAGGAATAATGCTGCCTGGTGTGAGGCTAAGAGGAAGGCTTTCTAGAGGGAGCAGAAGTTGAACTGGACCTTGAAAGTTTTATGGGACATCACTGGACTAGAAGGGACACTTTTAGGACAGGAAAAGGTGAGCAAACCCACAGAGGCACAGGAGAGTACAGGGTGCTTGGTTAATGCACTCTACGAGGCTGGAAAGAGAATCTGGAACCAAGCTGTGAAGGGCTTTTAATAGCCATAGTACATTGTTTGGACTTTACCTTGTGCAGTGGTGGGAAGGGGGTGAGGAATCAGATAATAAATTGGGCAGTCAGTTTCTGAAATAGTCAATACTGAACTTAATTAGATTCTGGCGACTGCATTGAAAAGCATAACAGATTTTAGAGTTGAAGGGCCAGGCTTGAATCCCAATGTGTCGATTATAAGCCATGTGAGCTTGACCAGCTTATTTAACCTCAGCTGTAAGAGGAGGCTAATAAGTATATCAGCCTTACAAGGTCATTATGAGAACAGAAGGAGACATTAGAGAAAAATGGTTTCTATACTGTTAAGCACTGTGTAAATGTTAATTAATCATATTGTTATTTGGTGCCAGAAAAAGGGAGATGCTGGGAAAGTGTCCATTTGTTTAATATCTTCTCTCTGTGTTGTAGAGAATTCTTGGTTTTTCAGCAGTGTAAACGCTAATGGTTTGCTTTCCACGTGCCATGAAAACCGTTTTTAGATGTGATGCTTCTAAACTTGGTATACAGCCTCGCAAAAACGAGGGCAAAAGGAAGCTAGCATTTTCTGAGTACTGTCCTGTGCCAAACACTTGGCAAACATCGTCTCATTTAATCTTCACTGTAACACTTTGAGGTAGTTATTATCCCCATTCTACAGATTAGGAAATCAACATTGAGAGTTAACTTGTCCAGATTAATTAGGAAGTGGCAGACCGTGGACTTGAAAGTCCTTTTTTTTTTTTTTTAATTTATTTATTTATTTTTGGCTGCGTTGGGTCTTCGTTGCTGCACACGGGCTTTCTCTAGTTGCAGCGAGCGGGGGCTACTCTTCGTTGAGGTGTGCGGGCTTCTCATTGCGGTGGCTTCTCTTGTTGTGAAGCACGGGCTCTAGGAGCGCGGGCTTCAGTAGTTGTGGCACATGGGCTCAGTTGCTCCACAACATGTGGGATCTTCCCAGACCAGGGCTCGAACCCGTGTCCCCTGCATTGGCAGGCGGATTGTTAACCACTGAGCCACCAGGGAAGCCCTTGAAAGTCTTATCTATGCTGTCATGCTTGTTGCGCCTCACTGTGCTGTCCCACAGAGAGCAAGGTGGGCGAAGGGCTGTCTTAGCCCCCAGTGGCCTTCCAGTTTCCATCTCCAGTTCACTTGAGATCTTGATATCCTTACAGCTATCTGGTTTAAACTAGCTGGTCCTGCAATCAAATAGCCTCGATCAAACAAGCACACAATAAATTCTTGCAGAATGACACTAATTGGTGTATCTCTTATCAGTTCTCTAGATGTTTTCACCCTGAGCACCACCTACTACACTTTATTGATTTCACTGTCTTCTTTGGTCTGCCATTTGGTTCTTGGGGCCATTGTTCTGGAAGAGTGAATAAACAATGCTTTAGAAATTACTCACCAAAGAGAGATGAAAAGATACTGGAACAGAGGTATTGATAAAACATTCACGGGAGTGAGACTATTTTAGATGGTCTGAATACCTGTGAATGAATTATATAATGTCTCTAAAATCTGTATGATGATTTATTTCAATGTATTGTAAAATTTAATTCTGTTATAGGTTAGGATTTTCGGTTCCACTTTTAATAATAACAAAAAGCCTTTTATATAAAGTAGAAAGGGCACACACTGAAAAGCAAAGAACAGTCTTTCTTGTTGACTAGCAGTGACATATTTCCTTAGAGGAAAAATCCTGCAGCAGACTTTGAGTGTCAAGAAGAAGAATAATTTATGACCTTAATACTGTAGCTGAAAAGAACAGTTAACCATTCCGTTTTGAAGCAGCGTATGGAAAGAGGGAAAGGCTTAAGTTTAAGAGGTTAACTCATCTTTGTTTTTAACTCTTATTTTTTTTAATCTTGCTCCAAATTTTATTAGCCTTTTAAATGTGAACTTATGCTAATATAAGTAAATCTGTAGTTTTGCTGCTTAATGAAAGTTCTATTTTGTGAAGGGAAAGCCTATCATTATGAAAGTGGGCTAAGGGGATCCAGAGGGTTTGAATATTGAGGCTGCAAACCAGGCAGCTACATTCATAGTCAGTACCTGGGCTGAAAAGGAGCATCACCTTTGGAATGTTGACCAAATAAAATAATGGCAGACATTGCAGTACCAAAATGGAAAATCCAACACACTGACTTTATTTCCAGTGTGAATTTTGAGTCAATGGAACCCTTGCCAGTGGTGGAGAAACGGAAAGAGCATTGAACCTGGAGGCAGAGGACTGGGTTGCCTGTGTTGCTGCCACTTGTTTGCTGCGTGGGCTTGTGCAAACCATTTAACTTCTCTGAGCTCAGTTTTTTCATTGATAAAATAGTGATGATAGGAGAAAGGTCCTTGGAAAGTCTTCATTTTCTAGGAGCGTGAGGCTGAAGCTTCTAGAGAGGTTATGGACAGGATTAATAAAATCCCATATTTGACCATGACTAGCATAGTGCCTGGAGCAAGGTGAGCACTCCAACACTGCTTGCTACCTTCCTCATTCCTTCACTCGGTGCTGAGCACTGACAAGACCACAGCTAGTCCCTGTTAACTGAGAATAACATGTTCAACAGCATCTGCGGCTCTGCCTTAGCCCCACCACCGGTTTTCTGTTGGTGGGTAGCAGAAGGTATGATGCTACCTGAGCATGTGGAATCCATGTCTCCTGGGACTTAAGCACTTGGGAAGCAACTGATTCTTCTCCATATTTGGGTTTCAAAATAAAACTCCTAAACTAGATAGAGGTCTAATTTAAAACTGGAATGATCAAGTGGTTCAAATGATCAGTGTCTGCTATTTACAGTAGCCAAGACATGGAAACAACCTAAATACCCATCAACAGACAATTGGCTTAAGAAGATGTGTGTGTGTGTGTGTGTGTGTGTGTGTGTGTGTGTATGGAATATTACTCATTTGTAAAAAAGAATGAAATATTGCCATTTGCAGCAACATGGATGGACCTAGAGAATATTATACTTAGTGAAGTGTCAGAAAGATAAATATTGCAATACTATATGATATCACTTATATGTAGACTCTAAAAATAGTATAAATGAATCTCTATACAAGACAGAAGCAGACTCACAGACATAGAAAATAAACTTATGGTTACCAAAGGGGAGAGGGAGGGAGGGAGGGAGGGAGGGACAAATTGGGAGTATGGGATTAATAGATACAAACTACTATACATAAAATAGATAAGCAACAAGGATTTACTATATATAGCACATGGAATTATATTCACTATCTTGTAATAACCTATAATGGAATATAATCTGAAAAAAATAAATGAGTCACTTTACTGTATGTCTAAAATTAACAATATTTTAAATCAACTATACTTCGATAAGAAAAAAATTGATCAGTGTTTGAGAAAGAAAAGTCAACTTCCCCAGAAATACTTAGAAAAGGAGGCACTAGCAAGGATGAGCTCTGGGCTGGAGGGTGTCAGCCTGCAGGTGGGGCGTGGAGGTGGGGGCCAGAAGAAGAGAAGGATGCCTCAACATTCCTTCATCGACTGCAAATTGCTCTGCCAGGGAGGATTCCCCACTTGGGATCAATAAGCTGTTCTCAGCTGATACTCTTTAAAGCCTAGAAAAGTGTGGAAGCAATCATACCGTGGGGGAGTTTCCATGTGGCCCCAGGCGTGCTGAGGTAGAAGAATGAAAGCTGCCCTAGAGAGCTCAAGAGAGAGGAAGGCAAACAGCTGTGAGCATCTCTGGACAGAAGAAACCCGTGATAGACGCACACACAGTGAGAAAGAGAAAAGGAACAGGGAGACAGGGCAGCAGGAAACAGCACATTTCCATTCATTTCATCTTGAGAACATAATGGTCTTCTTAAAAAAAAAAAAAATTCAGGAACTGGTTCATCCTGTATGAAAATTGGTTTTTAGCAAGTGAGTAAACAAGTCAGGTTTTAACTTAAAAAATATAATTCTCTCCTGTTCACTGTCTCATCAATGTAGGCTTGATAGTACATAGTAAAGCTACAGAGTTTAATACTGTAGTAGATAGTAGAGTTTAACACTGCATGTGCTGAATTTAACTTGTGACTAGTTTAGGACTGGATGAAACTGGACAGATCCAAAGATGGAAATATGGTCTTTACTGCTTCTTCTTTCACGTGGGCTGGAACACTGTTGGTCTGTAAAGCAACCAAGATTATAGGAACGTATGTTGGGAAACTAAATTTAAAGAAATGTGGAAAAGGGGGAGGTAGCTACCACCTATTATGCTGTGCATCTCAATCTTTCTGAGTCTGTTTCCTCATCTGATAAATTAGGATAATAATGCCCATGGGCTTGTGTAAATAAGATTATACAGCTCATATAAGAGGGCTTGACCTATAGGAGTAGATAGTGGACGCATCAATGTTGGTTCACTTTCTCTGGCAGAGCACCACATTCTCTGGTGAAGCATTTGTTGACTGCCATGCAGAAATGCGTTTCATGTCCCCTAAGGCAAATGGAGTGTTGGTGATTGAGTTTAATCTTTCTTTTCCTCAACCTCGAAGGACAAGAGTTAAGTTAGGAGGGTGGATATTTCGTGTTTCTTGCTATGTCAGAGAGTTTGCTGGGTGGGGGGGTTGTGAGGCGGGGAGGGTGATGGCTTTTCTGGTGCCTTTGTTAATCATACACTAGGTGGTTGCCAAGCAGCTGAAACAACTACATTTTCTGGCATGGTTTACTTATTGCTGGCCTATAGTGAGGTAGCCTTAGAGAGGTTCCCAGAAGAAACTCAACAGTAAGTGTCCACTCCTCTTGGATACCCTGCTAAACACTTTCAAATGCAATACCCCATTTGCTCCTCAGACTTACTCTAGGAAGTAACATCCCCACTTTAAGGAAGGAAGATCACAACTGAGAGAGATTGATTTGCCTGCAGACTTATTACAATCAGCACTCGTACCCTGAGGCTAGAGCTAAATATTGAGCCTGAGTTCCTTGTGAGCTGGTAGAAGGGGAAGGAAAGAAGAAAAAGGACCAAGTCTGTCAGTATTGATTTAAACTCCTCATTGCTTCTGTTGTGCACATCTCTGCAGTGTTCTCAGGCAACCTCCGGAGGAATCCAGCACATGCGGAATATCTCCAGCCACCCCACAGCACATCCCCAGAGCTTCAGCTCAAGAGGTAAGCCGCAGCCCACTCTGCATGCCACTGCAGACGGCTACTCACGAAAGGGACTGTTTCAGAGTTAACTTCATTTCATTGATGAGTTTCATTTCATTGTCAAACAGACTTGCTTAGGTTGTCCATGAACACTCCTTCAGGGAGGAGCCAAGTTGTGGGGTGATTTATAGGGATGTTGTTACTTTACATTATTGCTATTCTTACAGTGATGAAAGACACCACCACTTCTTAAACATTTGCTGGCTGTGGACCAGCATTTCACATATATCCTCTCTTTTAATTCTGACAACCACTCAGGGAAGTAAATATTATCATTCTCATTTTATAGACAAAAAAATTCAAGGAGGTTAAGAGGCTTGCTGAAGGTCACAATAAGTGACAAAGCAGCGATGCACAATGCCCTCTTTTTAATACTCAAGAATGTGGTCTTTCCGCCTCACCATAGTCTCTCAGGTAATTATTCTTTACGTTGAAATGAGGCGTGAAGACTGGGCTCTGGGATTTCAAGACTGCTGCGCTCCTAAATGAAGTTCGTCCTCTATATAAAGTTAACTTCCATCCCCTAAACCTTTACACTGAGATAAATTAATGGATCAAAGATAGGAAAGATGATCTCTGTCCCTTTCAAGGCATCTCACAAGTTTATGATTCTGAAACCAGGGTACTCCCGCTGGCTTTAGCTTTGAATTGTTCCTCACACTTGACCATGGATGCTCACAAGATTGTTGACTCTTCCTAATGTTTCCTGTATTCATTCCTCGTCATCTAATTGCACTGTCACCACTCTCCTGTATTATTTCAATAATCTCCTAACTTCTCCTTGCCTCCAGGCTTTTCCCATTCTAAATCTTGCTCCTAGATCAGTCTTCCCAGAGTCATTTTGTAAATGTCAGTTCCCATTCAGAAGCATTCCATTGATATGATGCATCCATTTAGGCTGATGTTGGAGAAGAACAGTTAATGACATGATATGGAAAAAATGATCACAGTATGTTATTAAATGAAAAAAAAAGTTACAAAATACACCCAGTGTTACTATGGGTGATTTATGTGTGGTGGAATCATGGATGACTTTATTTTCTTTTTGCTTATTCAGAGCTCTTATATTTTTTGCAATAAACATTATTCTTATAATAAGATAAAAAACTAGAAGTTACAGTAAAAAATAATGAAAAGCTATTCAGGATAGTGTAAAAGAGAACAATAATGAGATTCCATTTTTTAAAATTGAATATATTTGACATAACATTGTGTAAATTTAAGGTGTACAACATGTTACTTTGATACATTTACATATTGAAATATGATTGCCTTTGTAGTTATATTTATCACATTACATAATTATAGTACAGTATTGTCTATTCAGGATACTGTAAAAGAAAACAAAAATGAGGTGCTATTCCATTTTTTAAAATTGAATATATCTGACATTGTGTAAATTTAAAACATGTTACTTTGATACATTTATATATTGTAGTATGATTGCCTTTATAGCTATATTTATCATTACATAATTATATAGTACAATATTGTTGTCTATATTCATTATACTTGCATTTGATCACTATGGCTTATTTGCTACTCATTGTAAGTTTGTACCCTTAAACAACATCAATCTTATCTCCCAAGATTCCATTTTTTTACCATTCAATTAGCAAAAAAATTAAAGATTTATAATAGCCTGTGTTTCCAAGGGTGTGGGAACGGGCATGCTCATGCACTGTAGGTGGGGAAGTACATTGATACAATTTTTGTGGAAGATAATGTGCAGGATTCATCAAAGTGAAAAATTTGCATATGCTTTTACCCAACAACTCTAATTTTAGGAATCAATCGTATAGAAAGACAGTTCTCAAAGTTTGAGCTAGGCCAACAACAGCAGCATCACCTGAGCAAATTTTCAGGTGTGACCCCTAACCTACTAAATCAGAAACTATGGGAGTGGCATCCAGGATCTGTGGTTCAGCAAATCACCTGGAGAGGTGATTCTGATGCATTTTGAGATTTTAGAGCCACTACAAGAAATACCCTTCCTAAGGAGGTACCTTTGTATGAACAAAGGCACAAGGGTTACTGTACAATGATATACATTACTACCTTATTTGTAATGTTGTAAAATTAAAAACAACCTATGGGGACTTCCCTGGTGGTCCAGTGGTTAAGACTTCGCCTTCCAATGCAGGGGGTGCAGGTTCGATCCCTGGTCAGGGAGCTAAGATCCCATATGCCTCACGGCCAAAAAACCAAAACATAGAACAGAAACAATATTGTAACAAATTCAATAAAGACTTTAAAAATGGTCCACATCAAAAAAATCTTTAAAAAGCAAACAAAAAACAACCTATGTATTCAGTAGGGAAATTGCTAAATAGGTTTTATTAGTTTATCCTGTGAAATACTTATGCATTGGTTAAGGAGGAAAAAGTATTAGCATGGAAAGATTATTAGTACATATGGCTTAATTTTTTAAAAAAGTATTGGGTTGGACAAAAAGCTCATTCGGGTTTTTCCATAAGATCTTACAGAAAAACCTGAATGATTTTTTTAGCCAACCCAATAATTTGCAGAAATAAATATCTATCATATTATTAACCACAGTTTATATTGTTTAAAAACAATAAATTCATTTATTACTTATGAAAAGAAAATCCTCCCACTGGCTCCTGTAATATAGAATTAAAACTTCTTAGCCTGGTAATGAAGGTCCTTCGTTACCTGCTTCAGACCTGATTCTCCAGCTCCATGCTCCCCACCCCCAGTATATCCATAAAGAAACTCGTGTTACTATCAAATTATTCTGAGAATGGCTTACTACTTAGCCTTATTTCCATTTTTAGTTGAGGAAACTGAGAAATGTAAAGGTTGAGTGATGACTTGCCTATGGTCACATGGCAGCATTTGAACCTGGATGCCTTTTTACCAAGTTCCAGCTCAAGTGTTTGTTCCACTCCTCCAAGCTGGTTGGCTAATTGTTCCCCAGTCTGGAATATACCTCTTTGCCTTTGCTCGTGCCATTTTCCTTTCTTAAAGTGCTCTGAATCAAGTCTTATGTCCTCCATGAAGCCTTTCTCCAGAACCCTAATCAATGGGGGATCATCCTGAGGCCCTACCCACCCATGTAGTTAAACCTTTCATCAGGTACTGAGCCTCCCTCACCTGTTCTGTAGCATTCCAGGTCTATTCAAGGAGACTCTCATGCCTTGGGACAGGGACTGCTCTGTTCTTTTTTGTTCTCAGTAATTGATCTGCAATAAGTTGTTGTAGTTGATGAAAATGATGATGGATTTGTACTTGGATATTTGCTATCAATACGTCAGAGATTTGACTAACATAGCAGCAGTGACAGCAATCAGAGAAGCAGGCTCCCAGCACACCAGTCCTTGGAATTTAGGAGTTGGATTAGGGATGCAAATGAGCCTTCTCTAGGTATATCTTTTCGAATAGTTTTGGCTTCTATGTGTAAGTGGTATAAATGTTTTACTTATTCACAAAATAAAATTGTGTGAAAAGATAAAAAATAAAATAAACCTTAAATTTTAATACAAACAGAAAGAAATGCATCAAGTTGTTTATCAAATTGACAATCTAACCACACAGAGAAAAGGATTCAAGTAAAATTCTGAACATAGTGCTCTATGTGCAGTTTCTCAGTGTAGGGATAAAAAGGACTTCAAAGAAATTTTAATTTTATTTAGTTGGTTATTTGTTAATAATTATAATGCTATTGGATTCCTAAAACTATTCTATGCATATTGTTGGACAAAGCAAATAACTAAATGTATTGATGTCATCATGTAGTAGGCAAAGTAACACCCCCCTTCCCAAGTTGTCCACATCTGGAACCTGTGTTTGCATGGCAAAAGAAACTTTGCAGATAGAATTGAGATTAATTCTTAATTTAGGGAGATTATTCCAGATTATCTTGAGTGGGCTCAGTGAAATTGCATGGGTCCTTAAATGTAAAAGAGGAAGGCAGAAGAGCAGGTAAGGGAAGGAGAGGCAGGAGAGAGTCAAGTCATGAGAACTACTCAACCTGCCACTGCTGGTCTTGAAGTTGGAGTAAAGGGGTCATGGGCAAAGGCATGCAGTTGGCCTCCAGAAGCTGGGAACAGCCCTCAGCTGACAGTCAGGAAGGAAATGGGGACCTTAATCCTACAGCCACAAGGAACTGAACACTGCTGACAACCTGAATGAACAAGAAAACAGATTCTTCCATAGAGACTCCAGAAAGCAATGCAGCCCTGCTAATACCTTGATTTTACCCTGGTGAGATTCATAACGAGCCTTTGACAGAAGTGTGAGAGAACAAATATGTGTTGTTTTAAGCTGCTAAATTTGTGGTAATTTTTATGGTAGTGTATTGGTTTGCTTGGGCTGCCATAACAATGTACCACAAACTGGGTGGCTTGAACAACAGAAAATCTGGCAGCCGTGTCCAAAATCAAGGTGTCGCAGGCTTGGTGCCTTCTGGGGGCTATGAGAGAAGGATCTGTTCCAGGTCTCTCTCCTGGGCCTGTAGATGACCATCTTCTCCCTATGTGTTCACATCATGTTCCCTCTGTTTGTGCCTTTGTATCCAAGTTTCACCTTTTCATAAGGGCACCAGTCATACTGCATTAGAGCCCACCTTAATGACTTCATTTTAGCTTCATTACCTCTGTAAAGACCCTATCTCCAAATAAGATCACATTCTGAGATACTGGGGGTTAGGGAACTCAATATGTGTTTATATGTTTATATGTATGTATATATATATATTTGTAAATTATGTATATACAAATTATATTTTGTTTATAAATTACACACACACATATACATACATATATATATCTGTATGTATTTCCCCCTGGCCATGTCAACCAAAAGGATCTAAAAGCAATAACACCACTGCAGCAATGAGCACACCTTGCACCCAGATCTTGATTTCTAAATACCATTTCCCACTAAAGAAATCAGGGCTCTTTGAAGAACTAACTGCTTCTGATTCTGGTGCAGGGCAAACACAAGTGAGCCTGGGGAATCTTGGTGTGCCAGAAGGAAAGGAAATACTTAAAGATTAATGAGGTCATGTCAAAAGGACACAGGATCTTGCTTGAAGGGGTTCCCACTGGCCAACTTTGGAATAATTTGAACATCAAAAAGAAAATGACAGTAATGGATTAAAATCCATTGAATTTTTTGAAAAAAGCCCATGAGTCCACAGTCATACTGAAAAACAAAGAACTTAAAGAAAAAAAAAAAAGGATTCCACCTAATAAATGCAGAAAGAGTGATAGAATTAGAGAATCATATTTCAACCACTACTGTAATAATAGATTCAGGCAAGTATCATCAGCAGATGCTAACCACTGAGTAAAAAGTTCTTGAGTAACAAGATGTTCACAAAGAATCAATATATTTCTTCACAGATTATTAATTACAAAGGGGAAAAGGTTTGGTTTGGAGAGATTTGGTGGTTATTACTTTAAGTGATCAAACTGAGCATCGCCAATAGTGGAACAATCTGACGTTATTCGAGCCTTTTGATATGAAGCCCACCTTTGGATTATTTTTACTAAAAAATATTTAACTTAAATCTAACCATAAGAAACAACCATATAAACCCAGACTGTGGCACATTCTATAGACCGTTGGTTTGGACTCTTCAAAAAAGTCAAGGTCATAAAAAAACTGTAGCTGAAAAAGCAGTTGGATTAGATTAAAACAAACAAACAAACGAACACCGTATGCAATATGGAGGCTTCATTGGATTCTTGATTTTTTTTTAAATGCTATGAAAAACATTTGGGAAACAATTTGGAAAATTTTAGTAGGAAATGCATATTAGATAATACTATGAAATATGTTGCTAATTTTTCCCTTAAGTGTGATAATGATGTTGTGATTATGTTTGAGAATGTCCTTATTCTTAGGAGACACATGCTGAAGTTATTTGGTTCAGTGCCATGATATCTGCAAGTTATTTAAAATAGTTCAGGAAAAATATGGTATACTGGAACGGGCTCTTACCAGCTCCTGAGAGCAGATAAATATTCAGGAGTTTTGCAAGCCATTTGCTAAACTAATGGTTTAAAATTAGCTTGAAATCAGTCATGGTGAGAGTTTTTTACACCACAGAAACTGGCACATGCTACACCTAGGGCTTCCTCCCCTACCCCCAGAGACCAGGTTTATCAGCACACCACTGAATATGGAATCAAATTTTAATAACTGGTGAAACAATTCAAGTGTGCCTTGTGTTCAGTATGGTATTCTTTCAACCTTCGTGAAGATTTTAAATTTTTCAAAATAAAAAGTTGGGAAAAACAGAAAAGGAAAAGATCTTCCTTCCTGGGAATGTAAAAACCACAGAGTGAAGGATATGGCACAGAGAGAGGGCGCTTGGGAATCTACCAGGTGAGACTGGGATGTGTCCGTGACCTTAGGTGGGTTGACTGGGAACCTCTGTCTGAGGCCAGCCTGGTGCCTTCAGGAGAGAAGAGTTGCCTGTTTTGCTCAAGGTGCATGAGCTGCTTCCCTTCCTTCCCTCCAGGCCTGGAGCTGAGCTGCTGGGGATGGCTTGCCTGAGTTTACTGGATCCCATAGGAAGTTTCTAATTCTAATTCCTTTGAATAAAAGAGTTAAGGTAGTTGTGGCTTGTGTGGTAACTAAGGCAGCTGTGGGTGGCAGACTTCATTTTCCTTTCCTTTCTATTTGTCTTTTCATTACCCGCTGTTCCCCTCCCCCGTCTCATCCTCTCCTCTCTCTGTACTACCAGGAATCCCCACCCCACACCTGTGCCTAGCTCACCTGCCTTCTAGAAGACTCTCAAGACCCACCTCGTCTACTAAGCATCCCCACGATAACCTCTGCCCTTCTTTCTCATGCTCCAGGGCACTGATGTCTGTTTTACATCCTGTCATATTCTGTTCCAGGATGAGTTGTGTGGCCGATTTTTTTTAACTGATCTGTAAGCTCTTTGGAGGGCAGGAACTGGATTTGATGTATACTTGTTATGTAAAAACACTTCTTTCCCCCAGCTGGAGGTTAGCATAAAATATCTATCAGATTCAACTGAGTTGCTTTCCTCTCCATCTCTTCTCGATTCTCTTTTTCCATTGTTCTCTCCCTCTGTCCCCCCTATTTGTTCCTTGTGTTTGTCCCAGGCCTGCCCACGCTCTGTTTAGCTTTTTTCTTTCCCCCTCTTTTATCCCTCTACTTGTCCTGCCAAGGCTGCAGTTGTGGCCGCCTCCTAACTCTGGACCTCTTCTCAGGACTTCCCCTTGGTCATGGAACTTTTGCACACCTAATTGCTCTGCAAGAAGAAAAGCTGCCTCTGAGAAACGTACACTGTCCTCTTTCAGGCTATCCATCCCTCAAGATTCCCGGCTTCACAAAGGAAGTGGTGCTGGGGCAGCACGTAACTCTCAGACATCTGCATCCCACATTTTTTTCTCTCCCATCCCCTCTCCACCCACTACCCACCCCCCACTCCCTGCCTCAAATTCTCTGGACTGATTCTTGTGGTAAAATCTCACACGTTTTCTCAATCTATATGCAAACCAGGTAGGATTGACAGCTGAAGAAAGCTGCACATTGCCTGGGCTCAAAGTTATCTGTTCTCCCTCTGAGGGAAAATCTTTGAGCTCCGTGACAGTGCCTCGAAGCCATGGCCCTTGTCCTAGACTCTGCCCCGGCCCAGGCGAGCGCCTGACCCCTGCTAATGTGTGGGACCTTTAGCAGCAGAGAGTGGGGGGAGGTAACCAGAGCCCCCCGCATGCCAGTGATTCATGTTCTCTGAAGGCATCAGAGTGTTATTAGAAACCTCGCCTGCCAAATGTGGGGCAAATGTAACCAATTTATTAATGCCGAAAAACCAATGTGTGAAATTGGACCAAGAGGAGAGGGGCACCAGCCCCTCTCCCCACTTCCTGCTCTCTGTCAGTGACAGAGGGAGGGTGGTGGACAAAGAGTTCTGTCTTCTGCAGGAGGACGTTGCTGTCATAATCACATATGATAGTGACAACAAATATTCCTGGCTGAAGCTTCAAAGGGCTGGGAGATAATTGCATCCACCATCCTCAGCCTGGCTGTGATGCCTCAGCCTGTAGCTCGCAGGTTGTAAAGCGCATTGGGCAGGAAGGTGGGGAGCTTGGTCTTGGTTTCCCTCTGCCTAGATCTGCTCCTCAGTTTTGGGACCAAGTGAGAATATGGGGAAGTAAGAATGCCCTGCCATTTGTGTGTTTTTGTTTTTTGGTTTTGTTTTTTTAACATCTTTATTGGAGTATAATTGCTTTACAATGGTGTGTTAGTTTCTGCTGTATAACAAAGTGAATCAGCTATACATATACATACATCCCCATATCTCCTCCCTCTTGCGTTTACAATGTCTCTCAATTTCCAAACTGATGTTGTACGGTGGTCACTTAACCCTTTTCTATACATGGTCTTAGACTGATCTCTCAAGGTTTGCTGGGTAGTTGCAGTTTGTCTCCAGCAGAGAGGGTTCCTTCAGAGCAGTATGCATCTTTATATGCCTCATTGCCATGGATTGCCCTCTAAACAGGTGGTTGAGTTGAAGACATTAGCAGTCCCATTTATTAAAGAATTACTCTATGGTATGTTATCATTATACGTTATTTCATTCAGTCCCCACACAAATACCCTCGTGATGTAAGTATTGTTATTCTTGAGGAAACTGAGCTCAGAGTGTTAATGAACTTGCCCAAGATCATAGGGCTAAGTGCACAGGATTCAAGCCCATGTCTGTTTAACTATGCTCTTCACCACCCAAGTTTAAGAAGTGGAAACCCACAAAATTCTTCGGTAATCTGGTGTGATAGTCAAGAAGCAAATATGGGAAATTTTCTTGCTAAAGCTGCCTTGGAAGTCTCATATTTCAGATGATTAATTTTCGAAGAATCAGCTTACCATAAAAACAATGAACACACATTTCACAAGAGAATAAATAAATGTTTATGATGATTTGGAGAAACTTTAGAAACTTTCAAAATGTCAGGCTTTTTGGGGTTGGCATCATTATCATTTTACAAGACTATGCGGTGGGAGATGAGATCTGGTTATTTTAGATTCCTAGCTATTTAGATTCTGGCTAAATGTCATTTATTTTGTAATGTGTCACCACATGTCATGTCTCAACACTAAAGGCAACATAATGTATAGTGGGGAAGTCTGATTAGTAAATCTTGAATTAGTGTCTTGCTAATAGTTCTGTTATGAAGGAAAGATGCTGATAGAATCCCCTGTGCCCGAATGCCATTAAATTCACATGTTCTTTTCTGCTGGAAATGTGCTTGATGCATTACAGTGTCTTTCTGATTGGCATGATATGCCTAAAGGGCAGAGCTGCCTTCCATTTCTGGGAGCTTTTTCTCCTCCTCCGCTTTCCAGTGATAGTTTAACTGGTCTTGAGGATGCTGTGTGTCATGAGGCAGGAGTAGTTGTCTCTTCAGCGGAAGGGAAGGGGGGTCAATGCTAACATCACTGAGATCTAGAAGCAAAGTTCAGTCTTCATTTTGAATGAAAATCCAATCAATTCACCTTGCTTATTTTGGTATCTAGAAGAGTGCCCCTATTTCTTCCTTTGTCTCCTATAAGCTGCAACTCCCCCAAATCTTCTTAGAAGAATAAATCACTCACTAAAAAAAAGTCTGTAAGCCAATGAAGGTATATTTATGTACTTTAAAACAATTTTTAATGTCTGAAAAAGGTGAAAACAGCTTTTTTGTCCCTATAATTTGGCAGCAGTAAAGGACCCTTTAAGGATTTGAAAATTGGGTTGTCCTCTGACAGTTGAATTAGTAAAATTCACACTCAGTGGCAGTGATTAGCTGTGTCATATAAGAATAATGACAACTCCCAAAATAATAGTGGCAGTAATAAGAATGCAAGGGACTGACTATATACGTGTCAATCCAACCAGAAGTTGAGCTAAGAATCCTCCCAAGGAGACATGGCTGAAATGTAGGTGTAATTTAGTAAGAGGAAAGGGAATGGAATATACTCTATTCTATCTGGGGATCGACTATAAACAGAGATTGATCCCAGAGGATAAAAAGGAAAATCTAAAGAGTGCCGATCTTAATCTTTTAGAGGCAAAGAAGCCTTTCTAAATGGCTCTGAGCTTTATGATTTTCTTGGTAAAAGAAAAGCTTTCATTTTCCTATAGTGAAAGCTCGCAGACTGGCACCTGATAGGCCAAGTCTGGCCCACATACAAATTTTGCTTTGTCTACACTGTATTGAGTTACAGTATTTTTAAAAGTTGTCAATTAATTTCACATAGGAAAATCTAGGATTCTAGCTTTTATTGAAAAATTGGGAAGACCTGGCTTAGCTAAACTGTCCACAATGGGCTGGAGCTATAAAGCAGCAACTGCTCCCTTTAGAAGAGGGTTCACTCTCCGGATTGCCACAGTCTCCACTATTCCCTATCATACCTGCTCCCTGACCTGCTCGACTCATCTATGTTTCAGTCTTTTGAGCCTCTTGGTTTTTGAGTGTGTGACCCGCCTAGTGGGTAAGCTGGCCTTCAGCTACTTGAGCTGAAATTAGCTTCTTAAGACCCTGAACCCTCCTTGTTCTGATTCCATGCTCAGCATGCAACCTTGTGAGAATCTGGCTTCCCATGTAATTTGCCTATAAAGAAAGAATGCATTGATCTTCTGCCCTGAGCATCTTGCTCTATATGAGGTGGTGGCTAGAGTAAATTTTAAAAGGTTTCGGCTTTGGAGTCAGACAGGCCTGCTTCCAATTCTGGCACTGACACTTACTAGGTAAGGTCACCACGAGGCCTCTTGGCACCCCGCCGGTTATCTTCTCCTGGAGATGTCACCCTGGGTCACCTTGGGCCACATACCAGAATATTCAAATTGCAAAAACATTTTATGAGCAAAATTGATACCCCTAAGTCACAAATTACAGCAACCCCACATCTAACCAACCAACCAACAAACTTAAGTTTCTCTAGAGATAGTACACCTAACAAAAGGATAGAAAGCTACTGATCGGAAACACAAATTCTGATGGCTGTCTGTTCTAGAGAGGCGGAAGGGGAAATGGTGGCTAGAACATGGATTTTGAACTTAAGAGACTTGTATTCAAGTCCTAGTTCTTTCCTTTATTAACTGTGTGAACTTAAAAAAGTCATTAACAGCTCTGAGTCCCCAAAATAAAAATTCTCTCCCTACATACCCCATTGAAACTTTGTGCGGATTAAATAAAATAAGGTGGGGAAGATACTAGGTAAACTGTAAAATGTATGGAATTGTTAATATCAAATTTTTATACGCCCCAGTGAACATAAGAGCAGAAATAGTAGAAGAACCCAAGAGGCCCAAACCTGGAGTCTCTAGCCTGCCAAAGCAGCATTCACAGCCTAAAGATCAGTGCCAGGTTCAGAACACCCATAACCTGGAGTATACATCGAAGCCTGGAGTGCACATCAAATTAGAGTCTGGTTTGGGAAATAAAATAATAATATCCAGTGATGATTAATGTGGAGGGAAAGAGTCTCACACACATTGTTGGTGAAATTATAAACTGGAACAAAGAAATCATGTCAGCAGTACCTATCAAAGTTTTAAATATGCACTCAGCAATTCCCTTCTAGGAATTTATCCGATGGAAACACTCTATAGTGAGCAAGAATACCTGTACAAGAATGTTCAAGGAGGACTTCCCTGGTGGTCCAGTGGTTAAGACTCTGCACTTCCACTGCAGGGGGCACAAGTTCAATCCCTGGTCAGGAAACTAAGATCCCACATGCCACTTGGTGCGGCCTGAAAAAAAAAAAACTAAACTAAAGAATGTTCAAGGCAACATTACTTATACTATAAAATACAATTTAAAATTAATGCATATTCTTGTTATGACGACTATGCAGCATTAACAAAAATGAAGTAGATGTGTGTATATACATATATATATGTGTGTGTGTGTATATATAAATGTATATATATATGTATATACTGAAATGGAATGGCTATCTGTAAGGTATGATTGAATTACAAAAAGCAAGCTGCAGTACAGTATAAACAGTGTGACCATATGTTTTTAAAATAACCTAGGTATATGTATGTACCTAGAAAAAGTCTAAACATATACAAATCTAACTTTTAACATTGATTTCCACCGGAGAGGGTGAGTAGAATGTAAGAAAGAGACTTCACTTTTTGCTTTACATACTTTTACGTTACTTGAATATTTTATAATGATCAGGCATTACTTTTGTAATTTTTATTTTTTTATTTTTATTATTACTTTTGCGGTACGCGGGCCTCTCACTGCTGTGGCCTCTCCCGTTGCAGAGCACAGGCTCCGGACGCGCAGGCTCAGCGGCCATGGCTCACGGGCCCAGCCGCTCCGCGGCATGTGGGATCTTCCCGGACCGGGGCACGAACCCGTGTCCCCTGCGTCGGTAGGCGGACTCTCAACCACCGTGCCACCAGGGAAGCCCTGTAATTTTTAAAACACAACTAGAAATCAAAAAAGAAAAGTTAAACCAATATTTAAGCTAGGGAAAATAAAATAAAATATATTTAAAGAGCTCTAGCCAAGGGTAGGAGTAAGGCCAAGGAACAGAAGCAGGGGCACAGAGCCCAGAGAACCACATGCCTGGGGTCTCCCCAGTAGCTGTTCCCACACACACCTGACCACTGATGTTTCAGGACCATGCCTGTCCTCCTGGATTTGTGGTCCTCTGCTGGCAGAGTCGGTCTGTGTCTGCATAGTTGCCACTCCTACTGCAGTGCTGCCAGCTGTTTTCCTATTTCTGAAATTGAAGGTTACAGCAAATGCCTTCGAAATTAAGAGTCGTGCCCAGGGGGCAAAGCACTGGGGCTTCTAAGAGAGACTCTTCTGTTCCTGAGAATTTAACTGGACTATCCCTGCTCCTTGACTTCTACACTTTGTTTTTGTATTAACTCCCTGTGGCTTTGACCTTGGATTTGACCACAGATTCTGATTCTGCCTCTGCTCCAATCTTGTGTCTTCTCTTATGGTAACCTACTGTCCAGTTCTGGCCGATTCCATGACTCGGGTTTTCTTCAGGGGCTGGATTTGGGCAATTTCTTCACGCTTGCTTCCAGCACCTAATCCTCTTTTAACCCTACTTTTAACTCTGTCATCCTGTCTCAACACTGATGTCACCAGCAAAGAGGCCAGCATGGGCCCAAACAGAACTACAGACATGATAACTACAAGACATGATAACTCATGATAACTATACATATGGGGCACCTGGGACAATTGCTGTCTGGGAAGAAGCTGTCCTTAACTTCACATGTGGTTCTTAATGAGAGGATAGGAAGTCAGTGGGAATGATCATGCTGGAGTCACAGTGCCGTTGTTTCTAACAGCCCCCAACACTTTGGGAGCAATATGCCTAAGGTGGTATGTGTTTTGTAAGTTATGACTGTATAGAGGGAGATGGAAGGCCACCAGCTTGAGCCAGTCTATCCCTTTTAACTTGCTTGGACACTGTCTTCTCCAAATGATGATCCTCATTTATTTTTCATTTCATGACATAGAAAGAACATGTGGGAAGATTCCAGGAGTGAACTTAACTTTCTTTTGAACCATCCAGTGTGAGTCAGAATTGTGGTTCCACATAGTTAGTTAGGGACCTTTCTTCTTCTCAGACTTCTCAGCAAGCAGGCTGGGTGAGCTCTGTGCATTGACAAGGGAGATGGTTAGAGAGATATGGCTTCTCCCAAGGCTGGAATTGAAACTCAACCTCAATTAAGTTAAGAAATCCTCAGTTAAGACTGCCTGGCCCTCTTCACCCTGCCAGCTTTTAGGAGCTGAGACAGGATCTCCTTAGGACCCAGAACAGAAGCATTTTGTAATAAAATTCCTTATACATTTTCACTTCTCCATGGCTCTTAAAATAATCCTTTAGCATGAAGGGTGATTTTACCTTTTGAATCCCAGGTCTGGTTTTCCTGCCTGCCAAGAAAATAGACATGCAACACACAGTGTACCCAGAAGCCATAAAGGAAACTAGTATATTACATTTGAGAACTTTAAAACATTTATATAAAATCCATAGCCAAAGTCCAAGGACAAATAATACATTGGTAAAAATATTCAAGACAAACATGACAGATAAAGTGTTAATTTTCTTACTTCAAAGAGACAATAAATTAATTAAGTTATAAACAGGGAGTTCTCAGAAAAAGATAAAATACATATGACCTGAAATATATGAAAAGATGCCCAACCTCAATGAGGACTTAAAACTGCAAATCAAAACAACAACAAAATTTCTTCAAACAGATAGGCAAATATTAGAAAGTTTTATATATTTGATATTGGAAAGAAAATATCAAAGTAAGAATACTTGTATACTGTCAGTCAAAATTTAAATTAGTACACACTTTTGGAATGCAATTTGGCAGTAAGTTTCAAAATGTTTAAATGTCCTTTGAACCAGTCCTAGGAATTTATCCTAGAGATACACTTATAAAAGTAACCTGAGAGGGCTTCCCTGGTGGTGCAGTGGTTAAGAATCTGCCTGCCAATGCAGGGGACACGGGTTCAGGCCCTGGTCCGGGAAGATCCCACATGCCGCGGAGTAACTAAGCCCGGGCACCACAACTACTGAGCCTGCGCTCTAGATCCTGCGAGCCACAACTACTGAGCCCACGTGCCACAACTACTGAAGCCCACGTGCCTAGAGCCTGTGCTCCACAACAAGAGAAGCCACCACAGTGAGAAGCCCACACACCACAATGAAGAGTAGGCCTCTCTCGCTGCAACTAGAGAAAGCCCATGCAGAAACGAAGACCCAGCACAGCCAAAAATAAACATGTAATATAAATAAATTTTTTTAGAAAGTAACCTGAGATAGATGAATAATATGAAAACCCCCAAATAACCCAAATACTCATCAATATGAGATTCATTAAATAAAGTTATTTTTTATTGCTACAATGGAATACTATTTGGCCATTACATATATTAAATGGCTATGTGTTGGGATGAAAATATTTTCTTATTTAAGTGAAGAAAGCAAGAGGCAGAGCAGCATGTTTAGTATAACCTCATTCATAAATAGAAAGGATTTTATATGTGTGTGTGTAGTGATATATGCATAAACAATTTTTCTGAAAGTATAACAAGGAAGTGTTAACAGTTTGGCAGAAAGATCTGTTGGGAGGCGGGACCAGACGTTTCTCTTTTTACACCTCTCTATAGCACTTTTTTCTAGGTGGCTACCTTCCTCTTATTTAAATAAAATAAATTGTTAGACACACTATTGTATGCAATATGTTGTGTATGATAAGTAAAGGTGGTGGTGCCATGGAGCACAGGATGGGCACCAGAACCAGTAAGGCAAAAGGAGTGTCAAGCCTTCCTGCATCAAAGGCGGCCTGGGCTTCATTTTTAAGGATAAGAAGTCCTTAGATAAAGATCAGGGCCAGGGAACTCCAGGTAAAGGAAATACTGTTTTCAAAGTAATGGAGGTGAGAGAAGGCAAGACATGCTTAGGGAATTAAAGGGTGGGGGGGAGTTTGTTGGCATGCAGAGTGATTAAAAGCAAAAAGCTGGCTAAGTAGAGGCTAAATCACTTCCTGCCTTAAGGACTCTGGATTTTCTCTGAAAGCAACGAGAAACCACTGAAAATTCTAAGTGAAGGAGTGACCAGGTTAAAACCTATGAACCCTTACTTTGGTCCATCATGAGTTGGCTTAATAGCAGGGACAGTCATGTAACTTCAAAAAGGATAACAGGAACTGGGACTCCAAAAAGTAGAAGTTGAAGACAAAACTGTTAGGAATCCAGCAGGACTGAGGGTCACTGGAGAGTGACACTGATCAGATACCGGGCATGTGGCCGGAGCCAACTAGGTGGGCCCTGAGCACGGCAGTGCAGTCTCAAGCCCTAAAACCAACTGGGGTAGATTGGCTGTGGGGTATGCAGTGGTCAGTTTGATGTGTCAGTTTGGCTAGGCTACAGTCTTCAGGTATTCAGTCAAACACTAATCTAGGTCGTGTTGTGAATATATTTTGTAAATGTAATTTAAGTCTACAGTCAGCCGACTTTAAGTAAGGGCTATCACCCTAGATAATCTGGGTGAGCCTGATTCAATCAGTTGAAATTGCTGATGGCCTGCACCATGGATTTCGGACTTGCCTAGCCAGGTCCCACAATTGCAGAAGCCAATTCCTTGCAATAAGTCTCTTAATATGTATCTCCTGCTGGTTCTGTTTCTCTGGTGGGACCCTGATAGGGTGTCAGAGGATGGGGTAAATAGAATTAACAGGGAAAGGGAAACACGTATGTGATCTCACCCAGTAAATCTTCGTTGACTATAGTTTTTTTCTCTCTTCCTGGACAGCATGAATCTTCCTCAAATGTCCCTTTACTCAGACACCCAGGAGTTTGACTGCTATGCATTCATATTCTACCCCAAGTCAGCTCCACAGGTCACTTTCCTCGGCTCTCCCAGTTCAGTTTATTACAATAAAACTTTTAGATCAGTCAGGACTCTCTTAGTTGCAAGTGACAGGACCCCAAGTTAAACTAACATAAGCCAAAAGAAAGGGATGAATGGAAGGTATGAACCACAGAAGCTCCAAGAACCTCAAGGACCAGAACTAGGACACTTGAACCTACTGGGACCCTGTCTTACTTCTTTGCTTCCTTCTACGTGTTCTCTACCAGTTTCTCTGAGATGGCAGGTTTCATGGCTCCTGGAAGTCCTTAGCTCATACATTCCCAGCATTTGTTTATTCATTTAACAAATATTCGTCAAGACCTTCTGTACAAACACAGAAACTCTACCTTACGGCAGGGGAATCAGATAATGAACAATATATAATATGATATTATTATTGTATTAAAATGCATTTTGGAAGGGGAAAAGAGGCCTTCCAGATTCAATTTTTTTTAATTGCAGAGAAGGTTCTGATTGGATAGCTTTGAGTTCTGTCCCTGCCTCTCCACTGTGACAGTCAGTCCTCACTTAAATTCCATGGTGATAGTTGGTGTGGGGGGCAGGGGAAGCAATTCCTAAGAGAAAGAAGGTACTTTCCCAGAAAAGAGGGAGTTAGTTGACCAGGTAGACAAAAACATTTCGTATCTTTCCACAACCATTATATTGGAATTACTGGCTTATTGTTTCATTGGCACTCAAAAACATATTTCCTATGAATTTAAGAGTAACATTCTTTGGGGAACCAAAGTAAAAGGAACAAGTGCAAAGTTGTTCAATAATCTTATTGTTTTAGACGACTCACTGTGTGTGTAACATCACAGAAAGGCCATCCTGCGGCCACCTAACCTGGGATGTGAAAGGTAAAATTGAATTCTATGGCAATGGCTTTAAAGATGTTGGTTGTTCACATACTTTTTCATTCACTAATTCATCCATACCCATAAAAACAGAGTATATATTATATTGAATATATGTTATAGGCAAAGTTCTGAGAACAAAGGTGCAAAATGCACTGTCTCTGTCATCAAAGATAGAGGGAGAGGCAGGTGTATTAACTAATCAAAATGTGCTCTGATAAGTTCCGTAGTGTACATAGTATGATGGAAACAGTGGAGGCCGTGCTAAATTCTTAGAGGAATCAGAAAAGTCTCTGCAAAAGTGGGACATTTGAACCAGGCCTCAAAAGATAAAAGGAGCTCTCTAGGTAAAGGAGAGGAGGCTGGCATTCCAGAGATAGAAAACAACAACTAAGCCACAAAGGCACAGAAGTAAGTAAAAGCATGACAAGGAGAGAAGCTAAGCTAGAGGGCTGTCATGCAGAAGGGACCAGAGACGAAATTGTGAAGGATACACACAAGCCATTCAAACGACTTCAAATTTTTCAGTCCATAGGCAACGGGGAGCTACTGATTGGCTGACAGGAGAGGTGTCATGTTCTACAAAATCTGTGTTCTAGAAAAAAAATTCCAGAGGGCTGTCAAGAAGGAGTGAAGTCTGCAATTAGCCCTTTGGGAGCTGTCAAAACAGTCCCAGTGGGGCTTCCCTGGTGGCGCAGTGGTTGAGAATCCGCCTGCCGATGCAGGGGACATGGGTTCGTGCCCCGGTCTGGGAAGATCCCACATGCCGCGGAGCAGCTGGGCCCGTGAGCCATGGCCACTGAGCCTGTGCATCCGGAGCCTGTGCTCCGCAACGGGAGAGGCCACAACAGTGAGAGGCCCGTGTACCACAAAAAAAAAAAAAAAAAAAAAAAAAAAAAAAAAAAAAAAAACAGTCCTAGTAAGAGATATTAAGAAAGTAAATGCAGTCCAGGGCCACAGGATTAGAGAGGACAGGAGAGATCTGAGAAAGAATTACAAAGAGGATAGAAGAGGACACGATTTATTGTATTTCTACCTTCCCCCTGTGCCCTGAGATACTTTACACACTATTTCATTTACTCTTTACAGCAACCCTGTGAGGGTGTAATGTCCCCCTCAAGAAACTGACCAACAGAGAGGCTGACTCACTTAAGGTCACAGAGGCATTAAACAGCAGAGCCAGGACCTGAACCAAGGTCTGCTGGATCCCAAAGCCAATGTTCTTTCTCCCTACTCACAAGGAATCAAAAGGACTTGGTGATTAGGGTTCCATCATCCCTCACTTTCCAAAACTTTGTGGGAAGCAGTGTGTGTGCACCAGCCTCTAGCATGCCCAGGGAAGAATGCATTCTGTTAGATTACATCATGCTGAAGGAGGGAGGACTTCTTATATATCAAGTGGAATTTGGAGGCCCAGCCAGTGTTCACCCTGTCTAGGTCTGTATTCGTTTTCTATTATTGCTGCTGTAACAAATTGGCATAAACTTAGTGGCTTAAAACAGTATGAACTTTTCTTCTTACAGTTCTGTAGGTTAGAAGTTCAACAAGGGTCTCACTGGGCTAAGATCAAGGTGTCAGCAGGGCTGAGTTTTTTTCTGGAGGCTTTAGGGATTAATTCTTTCCTTGCTTTTTCCAGTTTCTTAGAAGCCACCACTTTGTTTCTGGGCCCCCTCCTCCAGCAGTGACAAGTTCAGTCTTCATATCACATGGTTCTGATCGTTCCTCCTGCCTCTCTGTTCCACTTTTAAGAAGCCTTCTGATTACACTGGACCCACCTTGTTAATCCAGGCTAGTCTCCCCATTTTAAGGTCAAGTGATTAGCAACCTTAATTTAATCTGCCACCTTAATTCCCCTTGGCCATGAAACAGAACACATTCACAGCTTCTGAGGATTAGGACGTGGACGTCTTTGAAGGGCCATTATTCTGCCTACAGCAAGTTTCTTTACATGATTTTAGATTTGGATCTTTCTGTACTAGTTCTGGAAATTTACAAGGAGAGGCTCAGGGAAGCAGTGGTGAGAAAAGAGTTAACTAGCCATCCAAGAAACACAGTGACCTCTTGACGATGTTGAGTGCAGTGTAGACCTGCAGGCCAAGAGCTGGGCTGTTGGGGTAGGTGGCTCACATCTTCGAAGAAAAGCTCATCAAGCAATGACCAGTAGAAACCAGGACACCAGTCACCTGGGAAACCAAGGAAACATAAACATACAGCCATCCATCACTGCCATCTGGAAAAAATTGGGTAGTGAGGGTCTTCCTGTTAGGCCCTGCTCCAGTATTTATTTGTGTAGCTGGAGTTCCCAGACCAGCCTTTCTGTCAGCGATGCTTCAGTGAGGTGTACGGGGCTGAACCTTAGCCTGGAATTAAAGCACACCACCTTTCTGTGTGAATGTGGATGTAAATATTACCAGCAGGTCACTCAAGAGATAGGTGTCCATATTTCCAAGTCTAAACGATCTCTGTCAGTCAGACACGAAGACCCCATGTGCGTGTTGGCAATATCGTCTTTAGGAAAAAATCTGAATTCCCAGTGAATTCTGCATGTGTTCTGCTCTGTCCAGGAGCTGTGATGTCCAGGAGCCTTGTCCTACTAGCTCCACCCTGGTCAATGATTTCATGTAGAGATGTGAAGGGGAAAAACGGTTTTAATTGGGTCCACTGTGCAAAGTGATACACTAAGTTACATGGGCCCTCCTCCCAAGAGTCCTCACTGTTGGTCAAGAATGTTTTCAGCTGTTGCTCCAGCCATGGTGAGAGATTTGCCCTGCTCCCTTTACGTGCTCTCACCCTGTCCCCCAAGTGATTCAAAGATATTTACAAGGCAGCTGGCTGGGGTTTGCAGGGGCAAGTCTGAGGCATGGATCAGAGCAAAGTGAAGTGACCCGTATAGGGAACAAACCTATGACCTTGGCCTCTCAAGCACAGTATCCTTACAGACTCAGCTAACAGTGCCTCCTGAAAGCCCACCCTTCACTCAGGTCCATATGCAACGTTAAAACACTCAAAGGCCGCTGGCTGTAGCAAGGAGAACGTTCATTCAGACCAAGAGATTTCCTAGCATCACGTTGTGTCCTCTTACCTTGAGGATATATTGGGGTGCTACCCTGTCAGAACCAAACACATTCTTTTTTTTAATTTTTAATTTTTATACAATTTTTAAAGGTTACTTTCCATTTACAGTTATTACAAAATATTGTCTGTAATCCCTGTGTTGTACAATACATCCTTGAGCCTGTCTTACACCCAATAGTTTGTACCTCTTACTCCCCTACTCCTATGTCACCCCTCCCCCATTCCCTCTCCCCACTGGTAAAAACTAGTTCTCTATATCTGTAAGTCTGCTTATTTTTGTTTTATTCACTAGTTTGTTGTATTTTTTAGATTCCACATATAAGTGACACCATACAGTATTTGTCTCTACCTGACATATTTCACTAAACATAATGCCCTCCAAGTCCATCCATGTTGCTGCAAATGGCAAAATTTCGTTCTTTTTTATGGCTGAGTAGTATTCCAGTGTGTGTGTGTGTGTGTGTGTGTGTATATATATATATATATATATACACCATATTTTCTTTATCCATTCATCTGTTGATAAGACACGTTGTTTCCATGTCTTGGCAATTGTAAATAGTGCTGCTATGAACATTAGGGTGCATATATCTTTTCAAATTAGTATTTCTGGGGGTTTTTTGGTATATATACCCAGGAGTGGAATTGCTGGGTTGGATAGTAATTCTATCTTTAGTTTTTTGAGGAGCCTTCATACTGTTTTCCACAGTGGCTGCACCAATTTACATTCCCACAAACAGTGTAGAAGGAGAACAAAACAAACTCCTGATGACTGTGGAATGCTGTAGGCTGCATAGGAGTTCCCCAGCCTCATTCATGGTCACAGTGTGAGCTCCCAAAGGGCACAACTAGGCTGTATCCAGTCCTTGGCATAAGGTAGATGCTCAAAGCGTGTAAGTGAAATGAATTTTAAAAGTGGATGAATTCGTGAGATAGATAAATGTGTTGTATATATCCTGCCTTTACTTTGAAAGATGGTTCTCAGAATCCTCACATTCCATATCACTTGTTTCATGGACAAGAAACACCCTAGTTCAATACTGCCTATTGGAAATGTAATACAAATCCCCAATGCAAGCCACAGTCATACTTTTAAATTTTCTAGTAGCTACATTAAAATAAGTAAAAAAGAGACATAGGAGGGCTTCCCTGGTGGCGCAGTGGTTGAGAATCCGCCTGCCGATGCAGGGGACACGGGTTCGTGCCCCGGTCCGGGAAGATCCCACATGCCGCGGAGCGGCTAGGCCCATGAGCCATGGCCGCTGAGCCTGCGCGTCCGGAGCCTGTGCTCCGCAACGGGAGAGGCCGCAGCAGTGAGAGGCCCGCGTACCACAAAAAAAAAAAGAAAAAAAGACATAAGAGATTAATTTTAATTATATTTCATGTAACACTATATATCTAAATTATTATGATTTTACATATAATTTATGTAAAAATCATTGATTTTTTTTTTTTGGTGCCAACTCTAACAACATATCTCCATTCAGACTCACCACATTTCACATAGCTACATATGGTTTGTGGCTACTGTGTTCAACAGTTTAGCTCTAGATACTATCAATATCTAGTCAATATTATTATTAATTAACATCTGAGCAACACTTAACAAAGAATCCCTACTTTTATTAACTAATTAGTAATAAGCCTGTTGATAAGTGCCATTATTTCCACTTTATAGTTGAAGAAGCAGGCTTAATTTCAAGCTAGTAAGTAGTCGAGCTAGGACTTGAAACCAGGTGTTGCTTAAGTCTCCTGTTTCCCAATGCACCAGGTACTGCCATTCCTGCAGGGAACCTCAGCACAGTGTGGAACAGGTGGGGTTGCTTCTGAAGACTCCAGGTAGGTGCCTCTTAGTTTTACTTCACTATCATGTTTCAATTAATGTAGGTCAAATGGTTTAGGCAGATACTGCCACATTATAAATGTCATGTCAGCTGCGCCAACTATGACTGGGCACCTTCTGATTCTGGGAAGAAAAGCAAAGCTTGTGGAGAGACATTTTTCCTGTGCCATTGGCTGCAGCTCCCTATTTTTCATTTTTTTTTCATTTCAGAGCTCCAAAGAACTTGCCTGAACCTCTTAGTCCTGCTTCCCAAAAGAAAAATGAATTCTATCTTCGTTCTTTTCTTTCTAATTTCCAAACAGTAATAGTATTTCATAACACTTCCAAATTTTACTCCCAGCAACCTGTGGCCTCAACTCCCTTCCCAGTTATGCTGTCAGAAAGACTTAATTATGCTTATTTCGCAGCAGTAATTTTTGTGCAGTCTGACTGGCCTGTAATGCCCCTTTGCTTGGAACTCTGATGCTGTGATTTTCCTCCTGAAATCCAAATTGTCTTTGGAAAAGACAACCGGTTTCTCACCCAAGCCATGTCCAAACAGGTCTGGTCCCCAGACCGTATCTGGCATGAAAAGAGGTTCAGTGCAGTGCACAATAGATGACTGTAGTCTAATTTTAGACCAGATGGTTCTCAAGAACATGTTTCTTCTCTGTTGACCCCGCTTCTTATCCCCATCAGACCACCTCCTCAGGGAGGGACCCTAACAGGCATCAAGAACATACAGGAAGGAACATAGGATTTTCCTAAAACACATATATGATCCTGCTATCCTCCTGATTAAGACACTTTAATGGCTTAGTACACTCTGCAAGATGAAGTCCAAACTCTTTAATCATGCAACAAAGCCCTCCTTGTTGGGACTCTTTCCTACCTCCCCAGCCTCCTCCCCTGCCACACCTCTTACCATGCTGCAATGGCACCAACATCTCTGCAGTTTTTTCTGAAAACACCAGATGGGTTCAGGCGTGTGATCTCTATACCAAAATGGCTAGTTCTCCTATCCTCATCTCTGTTCACCTTGCCAATGCGTACTCAAACAAAGTCTCACCTGAACCCCCCAAATGGAATTGTCCACTCTTTCCTTTGTGACTCCCAATACTGTCCACCCCTCCAGCACAAAGCTTGTAACATGTTGCTGTACTTTTTGTTTACATGGCTAAACAAAAGGCACCTGGGGGCAAGGACTATGTCTTAGCTATCATTGACCCTCCTTTGCCTATCAAGATGTCTGGTGCATGAATAAGCATTTTGTTTGTTGATGAAGGAAGGAAGAATAGACGGGTATTACAGATGTAGAGTGAAGCCCCAATCTTAATCAACTTACCATTCTCCTCCTTATCTTATTTGGAGATATTTAGAAATCTAAACATGAGGGACGTTCTGGGACGTTTTGGTGGCCGGGAAGGTAGAGCAAACCAGATGGACCTAGAGTAAAGAAACAAGTCTCTGATGCTTAAGGAGAAGTGAACAAAGGGATCTTCAAATATCCTTTTAGATTTCCCAGCTTAGCCCAGCAGGGAAGGACAGGAAAGGAGGCAGGATTCAGGGTAAAAGCCTCTCTCTGGAATAAGTTTCCATGTGACTGGAGTATTTCTCGTACTGTTTCTTATGAAAGCATGATGCAAAGAGCGATAAAGTGAGAACTCAAACTTTATTCCCTTTAAAGCTAGAAAGAGAGGTTCCTGGATCATTACTTGGGCCCACAGTTTTTTAATGACTCAGGAAAATGCTGCAGAATCTGAAATTATTGGGATGATTTATCTTTGATTTATAGAATCTAGGGAAGACTTCTCTCACAGGCTTGATCCTTTAGAAAAGGATTATACTTCATATGGAACAGACTTAATAATTGGGGTTATAGTACCAGTGATTTTAAAAAAAGAGTACAGGCTCCATCTCCAGTAATATCTGAGTATTTATTAACAGACCAACCTATGTGCACACGCGTGCATACACACACACTCATACACATGTGCACACAAACACACACACTTGTCAAAATGTGTTTTAGGGCTTCCCTGGTGGCTCAGTGGTTGTGCGTCCGCCTGCCGATGCAGGGGAACCGGGTTCGCGCCCCGGTCCGGGAAGATCCCACATGCCGCGGAGCGGCTGGGCCCGTGAGCCGTGGCCGCTGAGCCTGCGCGTCCGGAGCCTGTGCTCCGCAACGGGAGAGGCCGCAGCAGAGGGAGGCCCGCATACCACAAAAAAAAAAAAAAAAAAAAAAATGTGTTTTAAAAAAATGCTATCTAAAGACATTGGAGAGCTATTATAAGCAAGAAGCTACTGGAGAGAGTTAATACATGGTAGAAGAGTTTCCAGATTTTATAGTTTTCAGACTTTAGTCTGCACCAGGCAGAGTGGCTAAAACTCCAGTATGAAACCCACAGTCTTACTGGAGAAGAACCAGAATATGGGGCAAGCACAGCAGTAAAAAGTTAAGGGGAATTCCCAAAAGGGCAGAGACCAAGAGGGGGAACCCCAACTGCCTACAGCTCTGACTGAACTTTGAACCACACTTACACAGGGCAGACACCAAGCCACCTAGTAAAGCTAGAAGAGCTGAAATGAGATTTGAGCGGTTACCCTTAACATGGGAAACATTAAAAGGACAGTAAGGGGCTTCCCTGGTGGCGCAGTGGTTGAGAGTCCGCCTGCCGATGCAGGGGACACGGGTTCGTGCCCCGGTCCGGGAGGATCCCACATGCCACGGAGCGGCTGGGCCCGTGAGCCATGGCCGCTGGGCCTGCGCGTCCGGAGCCTGTGCTCCACAACGGGAGAGGCCGCAACAGTGAGAGGCCCGCGTACCACAAAAAAAA